>NW_023270320.1:10464266-10641966 GCF_011800145.1 Mirounga leonina
AGAAAGAAAGAAAGAAAGAAAGAAAGAAAGAAAGAAAGAAAGAAAGAAAAAGAAAAAGGAAGAAAGAAAAACAGATAATAGGGAACGAGTAAGTAGTCTCTGCTTCAACTTTTATTAACCAATGTTAATTATTTACCCAATACCCAATTCCCAAGGTCATGTTATAAAAGATTCATAGTCTACCTGATAGCCTATGTACACCGAGTCTACCGTGAAGTATTCGCTGATGATCAGATTGATGATTCAGAACCTGTGAGCATCTTCGATTATCAAAGATTTCAATCTATGACATTGAATTTACTAAGGCAGGAAAATGGACAAGAATGGTTTGGTGTGGCTTTGTTTTGGTAACAACGGCCCCACAGAGTCTTCTATTTAATCCACTGTAAACATTCAAGATAATTTTGGCTGGGAGTCATAAAATAGTGGCTTAAACTTTGTAGAAATGTATCTCTTCCACATAAAGGTCTAGCAGTATGTAGTCCAGGATTTGAGAATGACTTCATAAAGTCATCAGAAGCCCAGGGTCCTTCTTTCTTTTTTCTCTGCCAACCTCATCCTGTGCCTTCCACCTCTGGTGCAAGACATTGACTCAAGGTTCACTTGTCGTGTACATATTCCAGCTGGCAGGAAGTAACAGGAGACAAGGACAGGTGCATGGCCAGTGGAGGGTGGTGGAGAAGGTGGTGGAGTGTGGTGGGTGGGGAGAGTGGGTAGAGGAGAGTAAAGAGGTGAAATAAGATTCACCTTATATTTATATATAAGGCATTTGGTCTTCAAAATCATTAGGGAAAAGAAGTTAACATAATGTCAAATGTCTACTCCTGGCCCCTACTCTGGCCCTAGTCTGGCTATCATTACATCATTTTATATAGATGCTGGACAGTATCCCATCTTCATGCTACTGAGGGGATGGAGAGACACAGACGTTCATTATTCACTTTGTGTCCATAATCTTTCCCCCATTATTGATGCTGCCTTTCTTTCCATGTGATAAAATAAAGCTATTTGTAACTGGACACAGGGACCCAAGGACTAATGACCACGTTATCCGGACTTCCTTGTAGCCAGATGTGGGCATGTGAGAAAGTTTTGCTCTTGGTATGTAAAGAGAATCCAAAGCAGCACTTTGATAATACAAATGACTTCACAGGTATAAAAGAGTACTTATCCTCGGTGAATTAGGAACCTTTATCCAAGAGCACTCCTGTGTGTCAGGGTGTAAATCATCATGGTATCTGAGCTTTCAGACCTTATCTTTAACAGGAGTGCTCAGACACTGGTGCATAAGAATCTGCTAGGTGATTGTACAATGCGCAGATGCCTTGCTTTCATCCCGGGCCTACTGAACCAGAATTTTCCCAAGGGTTTTAGAAATCTGTATTTTCACAAGTAACTTTGACAAGTAACTCCAAGGCAGTTGGTTTCCAGAGAGGGGAGAAAAGAAAGGGTGGGCAGCACATGTCCTGAGCTGCCACCAAGATGCTAGTAAGAGAAACAGATTAGTTGATCTTCAGATTTGTCTTCCTAGGAGTGTAGAAATTTTTTTTTTTTTTTTTTTTTTGCTGAATGTTAATTTCCCAGGACCATTCTAGCGCAGCCTTGGGAGAGCAAGTGCAAACACATTACATTGCCCCTGGAGTGCCATTTACCCTTTGCTGAAGCCCTGGTCTCCAGACCACACTTTAAGAAAAACCACTTTAAAATTAAAGTACAGTTGTTTAACTTTATCTCACTGAAAACTCGCTCTGAGCAGTCTCGCCATCGACACTGGCTTTCTGAGTCCATGATTTTCACTGGGAAGGTGGTGCGGATGGCAGAGCCCCACGATGGAACTGTGAGGGTGTGCAGCATCAAGAAGGGGAAGCGGTAAGACTGTAATTTTAAAATTATTCATGAGCACAAAGAAGAGTCCTTAAGCAAATGGTTTAGAAAGGAAGCCATTAAAGTCTTTCATAGCCCTTCCCTGCCCTGCCAGGTGTCATTACACGGCAAGGAGCACCGACCGCAGCGCGCCAACAGCCGCACCCGCTTCCTTTCCACTTGTTTTCTTTCTGTGGGGGGAAGAAAGCCGTCTAACCCAGGGACTCCGGCTGGGGCATTCGGCAAATAGCATTTTGCTCCACATCAAGTGATTTCTTCCTACGAAATCATCACTGTTACAATAGCAAGACAATTAGGGAAGAAGTGAGAAAGGGGTGATTAATACTGCTTCTAATTTTGCCCATCTAACAGGAATGTGGGTTTCTGCGCCAGAACCATCAAGAAGTTTAGGTCCCAGGGGCGCCTGGGTGGTTCAGTTGGCTAAGCATCTGCCTTGGGCTCAGATCATGATCCCAGGGTCCTGAGCAGGGAGTCTGCTTCTCCCTCTGCTCCTCCCCATCCCCCTGCCCCTGCTCGTGCTCTCGCGCTCTCTCTCGCTCTCTCTCCCTCTTGCATGTGCATGTGCGCGTTCTCTCTCTCTCTCAAATAAATAAATAAAATCTTAAGGAAAAAAAAAGTTTAGGTCCCAAATGGGTACAGCAGTGGTGGTGTCTTCTAACTTGTGTTATATAGCTCTGTGTAGGGGTGTGTGTGTGTGTGTGTGTGTGTGCATCTGTATGTACATTTTAATTGCTTTTCATAAATCAAACATAATTAGGTGTGTATTTATGCATAGTTTCCCACCACTTTGCAGATCTGCGGGAAGTGTTTATTGCACAAAGATTCATTTTGTTTTACTGCAAATGGACATTACATGTGTACAGGGAAAGAAGCTATTCAGAGGAGGAGGTGGATAACCCATAGACGGCCCTGTTACTGAAGCCTCAATGTGTTCAGTAACAGCACAGGTTGCTGTGAAACAGCTTACAGAACTTCTTAGCTATGGAAAGTGTATTTTGCAAACACACACATGTATGCACAAACACACATTAGAGAAAATGTTTTAAATATGGCTGAGTGTTGCTTTACAAACATAATTCTCATTGTGAATATTTTTAATTTACTGTCTTTTCCTAATTTGGGGGAAAAGTCTATTTTTTTCTGTGTTCTTGTAGCTTAAAAAAAAAACAGAATATCATAGGGTAGTCTATGGGCAATTTGACGTCAACACAAGATTATGTGCTTTTTAATGTCCCTTTTTCCCTTGGGTCTCCAGCATTACACATTTAATTTGCAAAGAATTTCCAACAATATAAAGAAAAAATAAAAAGAACCCTAGGAACAAATCCCCTGGAATACCAATGTTTTTAGTAATCTGACTTTTAATTATGAGCCAACGCTTAGATACCACATGTAGATTGCTTTAATCATCAGGTCTTGAACTCAGAAGTTAGCTTGTTTCTACCACCTGTGCTGGTTAGTATACCACCACCCACTGAGAGCCATTTCTATTTAACTGGCTGCCTCTAATCATTTCCCTGATACCTACCCCCTCTCTCTCTCTCATTCTCTCTAGATGTGCACACATGCAACACACACATACACACACACCCATACGTCTTCTCTAGGAGAAGACTGGGAACAGTTACACGTATTCTTTCACCTACTCTTTGTAATCTCTAACCTTTAATTATACATTATGTGCCCACAGAGGCCTGAGTGATGCCCTAGGTTTTGGGTGAGCCTTATAGAAAGCAGTCTCATTTCCATTTAGTCCCATTTTTTTCTTTATTTCCAGCTTTATTCACATATAACTGACATCTAACATTGTGTAAGCTTAAGGTATACAATGTGATGATTTGATATGCATATATATTACAAAGTAATTACCATGATAAGGTTAGTCAGCATCTCCATCACCTGACATAGTTACCTGTGTGTGTGTGTGTGTGGTGAGAACATTTAAGATCTACTCTCTTAGCAACTTTCAAGTATATAATATAGCATTGCTAACTATAGTCACTATGCTGTCCATTACATCCCCAGAACTTATTCATCTTATAACTGGAAGTTTGTGCCCTTTGACCAGTATCTCCTCATTCCTGGCACCCACAGGCCTTGGCAACCATCATTCTACTCTCTCCTTTATAGTTATGTTTTAATGTTTATGGGCAGAGATAATTATAGGTCTACACATTACCCTCAAACATGTGCAAAAAATGATTCTAATATGGAAGATATAAGAAGATTCTGGACTGTTTTTTAGTTATCATTGTTGTGCAACAAACATCCCAAAACTTACTACTTTTAAAAGAAACGTGATATTATTTTTCACAGTCCAAAAGTTGACTAGGTGGTTCTTTCGATGTTCTCTGGTGAGTGCTCTCGTGGCTACACTCAGCCGGCAGGACAGCTAGCCCCTGGGCTCCACTGAGACAGCTGGCAAGGTTCAGCCTCTCTCTGTGTGTAACCTTTCACTGTGGGCCTGCTTATCCCAACAACTCAGGGCAATATTCCGAGAGGAAAGCCCCAGAATGCAAGTGCTTGACAAGGCCCTACGTGGGTCCCATTTGTGACTTCCTGTTGGCCAAAGCAAGCCAGTGGCCAAGTTCAGGGTCCGTGTGGAAGAGGACTATGTAGGGGCTTGGATCCTGGAAGGTGTGACTCATTGGAAGTCATTCCTATAACAATCTACCACGTATCCCAATATCATATAGTTGCCTAAAGATATTGGATATTGTCCCTTCATATATAGGATGAGGCATCTGAACACAGGCAATCTAAACACCTCTCTATTGTGTGTTCTCTGAGGCATACTTTACCTTGAACACAGGCTTCCCAAATGAAATTCACTCCCGGGTTATTAAAAACAATTGATAGCTTCTCTCACACCAGATACACAAACTTCCTGCTGTGAACAAAAATGAGAGAGAATGAACAAGAGAAATGTGAAGAGGACACTTTAGAATGAATTTCTTTTCTTTGCTAGCTAACATTTCCTGTTCTCCCTCTGTGACCCTGTGCCAGCCACTGTGACTGTTTGGATTGGTATTAGATTTGCAGGTGTCTGGCTCCAACTTTTCCTCTATATCTAGCGTCCTTACGCTACAGTGTCACAAGTCATTATTGAGAGAAGGAACCTCTGATCAGGAAAACAGGTTAATGAGGCTCCCGTTTTCCAGGAAAGAGGAAACTAAGAAATCCTTAGAGAATCAAGCAATCAAGTGGTATCTGGGGGTTGCTCATGAAGGAGCAGGTAGGCATCTTATTGGATGGCTCTCTGCCTCAGTTATTCCTCGAGAGATGTGCATGAATTGCCTTATGCCTCTCTGCCCTTCTTGTTTGATCTCTAAGGACCAAGGGAAGGTCCATTGTCTCATGAGTTATTTGAATTTTATCCAAAGAAGCAAACTTCATGAACTGAACCAAACACCTTCATTTCTAAGCACATGTGGACATTATTTATAAAATTATTAATACCAACCCCAGGAGGGAAGGTTTTCCTTGGCTAGATTTTTGAGGTTACCTCATTAACAGACCCCCTGCCATGACCTTCTTAGTGAGCTTATTTGAAACATTGCTATAGCTCTCTGTAAAACCAAGATCTTCCAACCCAACACTGGATGTGACATCGGGAAGGACTGCTCTGAATGTATTTCAGATAAAAGTCACTTCCTGGAAACACCCTGCGGGAGCAAAACTTTCCTTTCTGCCAAATTTCAGATCCCAGGCACAAGCAGCTAGAGCCAGGAGCTTGGGCTGAAAGCCTATTTTAATAGATTGGGCCAACTAACCCTGTAACCAGATACTCTCCACTGTTAATTAAGTATTAAATACAGTTGGACTCCCTCAGAGGCATAAACATCTGCTGTGGCATAAGACTAAATCCCTTTATTAATAGAAAACCAGACTGAATGGAAAATAATCAGGTGGTCTGGATCACCAAGGATAATTTTGTTGGACTACGAGGTTTGACATTAAAGGAACTAGAGTGAGTTAATATTTTAGACCAGCAATACCAGTGTATGGTTTATGGAGTCAACTCTACATGAAACCTTGAATTAATATTTAATCTGCACCTAAGCCTCCTAATAGTTAGATCTTGGGGTCCATGCTGTCAGCCCATGCCTGTCCCAGCCCTGCCAAAATATAGTTGCTAAAGACCTGAAATCTAGTATTGTAGTCCCATCTGGGCCCAGTAACAGTGAGCATCCATGCCTCTGGTCTCTATTCTGTGTACTCACTTGTAAATCCATTCTAATCCAGCTTCTGCCCCATCGTTCTTCCTCAGCAGCTCTCCCTAAATGCACCAACAGCTATATCCCAAATTCACAGATTATATTTGGTCTTCCTTTTATCTGATTTCTCTATTGACCACTATCTCTTTCTTCTTCAGTTTTATAATCTGTTTTTTAACTAATATATAATTTTTGATATTTCAGATTAAATAATATCTCTGTACCTCCTTTTTCCAGTCTTCTCCTTGAGCTTTCTCTCTGTCCAACATGAAATCAGGCAATGAAAAAATCTGTAAGTTACAAAATATCAGCCGCATCATCAGAAAGCAAAGCATACAAGAATGAACTTGAGGTTGAGACACAACAGCTTAATGATCAGGAAAAAGGATAATTTTGTGTTATGTTATTTTTTCTAGTAGTTATTTGGTAGAATGCTCCGATGAAACAATCTGGGTCTGGAGTTTTCTTTGTGGGAAAGAAAACAATGGATTTGAGATTTTTTATAACTATAAAATTGTCTATTTTTCTTGTATCAGTTTTGGCAAGTTGCATTTTTAAATATTATCTTCTTTTTTAAAATATTCATTCATATAAAATTTATAATATCTTTTCTTTTTAAATATCTGTCAAAAATGTAGTAATGTCCTTTTTTAAATTCTTGATATTGGTTTTTTATTCTTTCTCCTTTTTCTGACCTTCCCAGAAGTATATAAATCTATTAATGTTGTGAAGGAACCAATTTTTTAATTTGAATTTAAAGATGCATTCATGTATATGATTTTCCTAATTGTACTAATTTCTTCCCTTTTTAGTTTATCCTACTTCCTTTGGGCTTAATTTGAGAGATTTTTCTGGCTTCTTGACATAAAGACATACATCATTGGTTTTTAGCCTTTCTTTTGTATTTCAATATGTGTGCTAAGCCTATATATTTCCCTTGAATGTAATTTTAGCTCTACCTCACACATTTTTATATCTCATATTTTCATCCTCTTTAAGTTAAAAATATTTTCTAATTTTGATTGTGATTCTTGTTTGACCCAAGAATTCTTAGAAGTTTCTTTTATACTGTGAAAATATTTGAGGACTTTTCCAGTTATATTTTATTATTGGTGTCTAGGCTAAATAGTCCAAGTGCAACTGAAAAATAGAATAATAGAAAAATGTTGCTGTGCAGTGTGCTACAAATGTAAATTACATCAGTTTATTAATAATCTATTGAGTTCTAGGGCCTTACTGATATTTTGTCTTTCCATTGGTTTATCACTTGTTGGGGAAAGTGTGTTAAGATCACTCACAATAATTATGAGTTTGCTTATTTACCCTTTTAGTTCTGTCTTTGCTTGTCATCTTAAAATGTTATCTTATGACTAATACAAATTTAGCATTATTGTGTATTTCTAAGGGACTGACCCTTTCATCTTTATAAAATGCCCCCCTTTATATCTAGTGATGTTTTTTAGTCTTATTGTTGTGTCTTAGAAGGTAATATATCTTTTTTCCCCTGGTTCTTTTATGACTTTATCTTTCTCTTGTTTTCAGCAGTTTGAGTATGATATGTGAGTAGATGTGATTTTCTTTGCATGTATCCTGCTTGCATTTGTGGCTTGACACCTGTGATTTCTGAAAAATCTGTGGCTGTTATCTCCTTAAAGATTGCTTCTGTCCATTTTCTTTCTCTTTCTGGGACTTCAATTGCATGCATGTTAGAAGGTTTTACTTTGTCCCACATATTTTCTATGTCTTTCCCATATTTTCTTTCTATCTCTCTCTCTTCCTTTTCAGTTCAACCTTTCAGCCATTGCTTTAGAGGTGGCAAATGTCTCAAGGAGGACAACGATGTCATGTGTGACTCACTTCTCTGGGCTTTCCTTCTATCTAAGATCCTACGCTCACAAGTCCTCACTGTCTCGATAGCCCTCCACTACTTTCAAACAGATTAATTTTCTCTTTTTTCCCAGACTTTTTTTAGTTGTTCTTGGTAAGAGGATTGATATGAAACAAGCTATTTTGTCATTGCTTGAAGCAGGATCTCCACAGTATTAATACATCAGGTTTTCATTATTTTTCAGGTTTAAGTATTTTGATTTTTCCATCAATGTTTATTTTATGATCTGTGAGTTATTTAGAAGACTTTTTTTCAATAATATAGGGATTAAACCCATACATATATGATCAAATGACTTTCAACAAGATTGCCAAGGAAAGGGAAAGAACAGTCTTTTTAACAAATGATGTTAGGACAGCTGAATAACCACAGCGAAAGAATGAAGGTGTGCCTTACCTCACACCACATGAAGAAATTAATCCCAAATGGATCAAAGACCTAAATGTAAAGAGCTGAAACTATAAAACACTTAAAAGAAAATGTAACAGTGAATTTCATGACTTTAGATTTGGTAATGGATTCTTGGATATGACACCAAAAGCACAAGCAACAAAAGAAAAAAATTGCTAAATTAGACTTCCAAATTAAAATCTTTTATGTATTGGGGCACCTGGGTGGCTGTCAGTTAAGCCTCCAACTCCTCTTGTTTTTGGCTCAGGTCACAATCTCAGGGTCATGGGATCGAGCCCTACATTGGGCTCTGTGCTCAGTATAGAGTCTGCTTGGGATCTCTCTCTCCCCTCTCCTTCTTCCCCTCCCCCTGTCCACACTAAATAAATAAATAAATAAATAGTCTTTAAAAAAATAAATAAAAATTTTTATGTATCAAAGGACACTGTCAAAAGAGTAAAAAGACACCCCACAGAATGGGAGAAAAATATTTGCAAATTATATATCTGATAAGGGTCTGGTTTCCAGAATAGATAAAGCACTCTTACAACTCAACAACAAAAAGGACAAACAACCTAATTGCAAAAATGGGCAAAGACCTTAAATAGACATGTCTCACAAGAAGATATACTAATGGCCAATAAGCACATAAAAAGATGTTTCATATCAGTCATTAAGAAAATGCAAATCAAGGGGCACGTGGGTGGCTCAGTTAGTTAAGCATCTGCCTTCAGCTTGGGTCATGATCCCAGGGACCTGGGATTGAGTCCTGCATCGGGCTCCCTGTGCAGTGGGGAGTTGCTTCTCCCTCTCCCTCTGCCTCTTCTCCTATTCATGCTCTCTGTCTCACTCACTCTCTCTCAAATAAATAAATAAAATCTTAAAAAAAAAAGAAAGAAAATGCAAATCAAAATCACAATGAAGTATTAAACCAGTTCATACTCACTAAGATGGCTATAATTCTTTTCTTTAATAGAAAATAAGTGTTGGTAAGGATATAGAGAAATTGGAACCTTCATAGATTACCAATGGGAATATAAATTGATGCAGCCACTTTGGAAAACAGTTTGGTAGTTTACCAAAAAATGTAAGCATAGCATTATTATATGAGTTGTATTCTTAGATATTTACCCTAAAGAAATGAAAACATGTGTTCATATTAAAATTTATATATCATTGTTCATAACAGCATTATTCATAATAACTAAAAAGTGGAAACAATCGAAATGTCCATCAACTGATGAATGGATAAATAAAATATGGTATACCCATACAACGGGATTATTCAGCAACAAGAGAATGAAGTATTGATATGTGCTACAATCTGGATAAATGTTAAAAACATTATGCTAACTGAAAGAAGCCAGACACAAAAGACAACATATTGTTTAATTCCATTTATGTGAATGTACAGAATAGACAAATCCATAGAGACAGAAAGCAGACTAATGGTTACCAGGGTTGGAGCCAAGGGAGGAAATGAAGAATAATTGTTAACAGATACAGGGTTTCTTTTGGTGTTGATGAAAATGTTCTGGGATTAAATGGTGGTGATTTGCCCAACACCATGAATAGCACAAGCCACTGAATTGCACACTTTAACATGGTTAAAACAGTGAATGTTATGTCATGCTAATTTTACCTCGACAACAAAAAAGTTTTAATAAATAAAGTATAGGGATTACTTCTGGGTTTTGCTGTGAATTTAATAAAACTATGATCAGAGAATGTGATCTCTGTAACGAGTCATTGAAATTTGCTGAAACTTGCTTTGTGACTTCACATATGGCCAATTCTTGTAAATATTTCATGTGTGCTTAGGAAAAATGTGTGCTTTCTAATGATTGAGAGCAGAGTTTTACATATGTCCAAAGCACCAAGCATGTTGATTACATTGTTGAAATATTTTATTTATTCAATGCTTTTTATTGGCTTCATCCACCAGTAAAGGAAAACACATGTCAAAATTTCCTATTCTGGTGGTAGATTTCTCAGTTTCTCCCTGAAGTTTCATCAAGTTTTACTTTCTATATTATTGATGATATTATTAGTTAGAAGCAAGTTCAGAAATGTTATATTTTCCTGATAAAGTTTCTTATCATTATGTAATGACCTCCATTATTTCTTGCCATGTTTTTTTATCCAAAAGTCAGTTTTACTGACTAAAGTAAGTTTTATTTGCTTTTGGTTTGGATTTATTATTTATCTTTTTCCTTTGCTTTATTTTCAACCTTTTTATATCTTTATGCTTTAGGTTGTCTTTAAAAGGTCAGATAGCTGCATTTGTTATTGTTCTTAATCCAATTCGACAAACTCTATATTTTTGTTTTGTTTTGTTTTGTATCATTTTTAACAGCTTTACTGATACATAATTCATATGCTACATAATTCACCCATTTAAAATGTGTAATTCAATATTTCTTCACATAGGCACAAGGTTGTACAATCATCACTAGAATCTAATTTTAATACATTTTTGTCCACTATAAAACAAACAAAAAATCCATTTGCAATTATTCCTCATTTCCTCATGATAAGCCCTATTTCCTGATCCTATGCCCAATTTTCTGTCTCTATGTATTTGCCTATTCTAGACATTTCATATAGATGGGATCATATAATATATGGTATTTTGGGATTGGCTTCTTTCACTTAACATAATATTTTCAAGGTTCTTCCACATGGCAGCACGTATCATACTTCATTCTTTTCTATGGCGAAATAATATTCCATTGCATGTATGTACCACTTTTGTTTATCTGTTCATCAGTTAATGGACATTGTGTTGTTTCAACTTTTTGATTGTTATGAATAATGTTGCTACGATTATTCATGTACAAGTTTTTGCGTGCCCATATGTTTTTATTTCTCTTAAGTATATACCTAGGAGCAGAATTACTGGACCATATGGTAATTCTGTCTTCCAGACTGGTTTTCAATCAGTTACACCATTTTATGTTCCCACCAGCTATGAATGGGGGTTCCATCTTCTCCATACCCTCTACATTATTTGTCATTGTCTGCCTTTTCTATTATAGCTGTCCTAGTGCTTATAAAATAATATATCTCTGTGATATTGATTTGCATTTCCTAATAATGTGGACCATCTTTTTATGTGCTTATTGGCAATTTGTGTATCTTCTTTGAAGAAACATCCATTCAGATCCTTTGACTATTTATTCATTGGGTTCTCTTTTTTATTTTATATAATTGACACATAAAATTATATTAGTTTCTGTTGTACAACATAATGATTCACTATGTGTATATATTGCAAAATAATCACCACAATAAGTCTAGTTAATATCCATCATCATATTTCTTTGTCATGACTAATTGTTCTGGCTGAGATTTCCAATTCTGTGTTGAATAAGTTAGTGAGAGTGGGCATCCTTGTCTTGTTCCTGATCTTAGAAGAAAAGCTTTCAGCTTTTCACCATTGAATATGATAATAGCTGTGGGCTTGTCATATATGGCCTTCCTTATGTTGAAGTAAATTCCTTCTATACCCACTTTGTTGAGGGTCTTTATCATAAATGGATCTTGAATTTCATCAAATGCTTTTACTGTATCTATTGAAATAATATGATTTTATCCTTCATTTTGTTAATTTGGTGTATCACATTGGATGATCTGCAGATGTTGCTTCATCCTTGGATCCCTGGAATAAATCCCATTCGATCATGGCATATGATCCTTTTAATGTATTACTGAATTCAGTTTGCTAATATTTTGTTGAGGATTTCTGCATCTGTGTTCATCAGAGATATTTTTCTGTAATTTCCTTTTTTTGTGGCATCTTTGTCTAGTTTCAATAACAGGGTAATGCTGGCCTCATTGACAAACTCTATTTTGATCAAGTTTAGTTCCTTTAAATTTATTGTGATCACAGATGTATTTGGACCTATGTTTATCTTAAATTTTGCTTTTGATTTATTGTCTTCTCTTCCATTTTTATAGAATTTTTGTTTGAGAGCACCTGGGTGGCTTAGTCAGTGAAGCATCTGCACTTCAGCTCAGGTCATGATCCCAGGGTCCTGGGATTGAGTCCCACATAGGGCTCCTTGCTCAGTGATGTGTCTCCTTCTCCTTCTCCCTCTATTCCTACCCCCTATTTGTGCTCTCTCTCTCTAT
Source organism: Mirounga leonina (assembly GCF_011800145.1). Classification (NCBI taxonomy): domain Eukaryota; kingdom Metazoa; phylum Chordata; class Mammalia; order Carnivora; family Phocidae; genus Mirounga; species Mirounga leonina. Next base: position 10,476,780 of record NW_023270320.1, read on the forward strand.
TTCTCAAATAAATAAATAAAATCTTCTAAAAAAATTTTTTTTGAATAATTTTCTTATTCTAATTATTCACTACTTGTTTGAAAATTACACACACTAGTTCTATTGTTTTAGAGGTTGCCATTGAAATTTAGCATTTATACATAACAAATCTAAAGTTAAAGAGATTTCCCCTTATTGTGATCAGTTCAAGAACTCTTAGAACATTTTAGCTGTGTTCACCTCAATTCTGCCTTATAAGCTATTTATCTCCAATATTTTAATTGTGTCTTTTTCTAGTCATAACAAGCTAGTCACTGTCATTACAATAGACATTATTTATTTATCTACATATTTAAATGTTCTTTTTTCTCCCAATTCCATTTTGCATCTCAGAACTTCTTCCTAGAATAATTGTTCTTCTTCCTGAAATATATCTTTCAGAAGTTTCCTTAGGTCTGTTTGCAATTAATACTCTCAGTATGTGGTCAACATTGACTTAAATGCAAATGTCTTTATATTACTCTTGTTCTTAAGATAGATGAAATTCTAAAAGAATAGTTTTTTCTCTCTGCATTCAAAATATATTATTATTATTATTATTATTATTATTATTATTATTATTATATGTAATTATTCTGCATCCCATCTTTTTGTTAAAAAAATCCTGTTCTCAGTCTTGGGTGGGGAGGGGTAATCTGCCTTTCTTGCCTGGGTGCATCTTGGAGTTTTTTATCTCTGATGATGCAGTTGCTCATTCTCTTAATTAGAGATGGGTTTCTTTTCATTTTATTCTGCTTGGTAAACATTGTTCCTGGATCTGTAGCTTTATAACTTTCATCAGTTTTGGGAAATCGTCATTGTTTTCAAATATTGCCTCTCCTCCAATGTTTTTATTTTCTCTTCCTAGGGCTTCTATTAGAAGCATAATAGACATTCTTGTTCTCATTCTCCATATCTATTAACCTCTCTTTCATACTTTCCATTTCAGCATCCTGGATTGCATCCTGAAATACTCTTCAGTTTTATCTTCTAGTTCACTAATTCTCTCTTCATCTGCATCTACTCTGTTGTTTGGCCCATGCTTTAAGTTTTCTCTTTTTTTTTTAATTGACAAACACATTTTATTTTAAAATTTTTTATTTAATTATTTTCAAATCTATGGTTATTCTTACATATTGCCATGGTGCTTGTCTTTTTTGTGAGTCTACTCTTTAAACATTCATGCATAGTGTGGTAGACAGAATAATGCACACCACACACACAGACAATGATGTCCTCATTCTAATCTCCAAAACCTGTGAATATTTTATCTTGCATGGCAAAAGGGATTTTGCAGATGTGATTAAGGATCTTAAAAAGGGGGAGATTGTCCTGGATTATATGGGTGGAGCCAAAGAAATCATAACAGTTGTTATAATAAGAAAGGAAGAGAAAGAAAACAGATAAAGGAGATGGGACAATGGAACCAGAAGTTGGGATGCTGCATATTGAAGATAGAGGAAGGGGCTGTGAGCCAATGAATGCAGGGAGCCTCTGGAAGCTAGAAAAGGCAAAGAAATATATTCACTTCTGAAGCCTCTAAAAGGAACACACTTCAGCCAACACCTTGATTTTGGATTTCTGAAGTCCAGAACTGTAAGAAAATAAATTTGTGTCATTTTAACCTACTAAATTTGTGGTGATATGTTACAACAGCAATAAAAAACTAATACACATCATTATATCCACAGATAATAATTCCATTATCTGAACTCCTTAAGAACTAAATCTACAGTTTCTCCCTTCAGGTTGATCTATGAGCTCATATTGGTTGATTTTAACCTGTGGAAAACCTGGTAGTCTAAATTAAAAATACATTCCTCCAGAGATTATTTGTTTTTGCTTCTGCTGGAAGTCAGAGGTTCTACTTATCTGGCATCACTCCAGTTCATTCTTAATCTTCCAGGTTAAATCTGGGAGTCTTGACTTCAACTCCTTCATTTTGTCACCTGTACAAAACACTTTTTTTACTGTAGTAAAGGTATTTTCATATGTCCTCAGAGAAACAGAGCCACAAAGGAAAGTTATGCAGGTTGTATAAATGGCCCTACAAGAACCTATTTAAATGTGCTCATTGCTCACCTTTTTAGTTTCAATTTATATTATTTCCTTCTCTTTTTTTCCTTGCTCCTTGAAGAGCTTACTTCATGAGAGCTCAACTATGCAATAAAATCTTTCTGAATGAACATTTTCATTCTTTTTGAATTTGAAGAGACTCCCTACCCAGAATATCTAAAAATCAAATTTACTAAAGAATAAGTTTCTACTCCATCTTTCATAACTTCTAAGTTATGAACTTCTAAGGCACAACACTTATTCTGGCTTTCTAGCCATTCTTACTTTACCTAATTTTTAGACTTTATTCTCCTCTGGTCAAAAAGTTTTGGAGTTTCTCAATGATTTGTCATAGATTTTCTCTTTTCTCCCAATATTCTCTTTTCCTAGATAATCTCATCCACTCAGCTATAGTGAAATTTCCCTTTTACATAGGGATTAGTATCTAATAGCAGACTGACAGGTAAGAAAGAAAGAAAGAAAGAAAGAAAGAAAGAGAGAGAAAGAAAGAAGAAAGAAAGAAAGAGAAAGAAAGAAGAAAAAAAGAAAAGACAACTAGTCAAAATTATCCCCCAAAAATCCCTCAGAAAACACGATATTTGAGTTTGATATCCCATCTCTTAACAAATTCAACACAAATGATATCTTTTCACCCAAGACTTAAAAGATTGCTAATTCTTTAGGTATCTCCAGAAGAAGTTGGCTTGATTTAGGTATTATATTGCATGGAACCTATGTGCAGTATTTTTAAATATTAGAATCACATTCAACTCAGTGAAACATTCACACTGGAACTGGACTGAATGAAGAAATAGCTGATTCATATCTCCCAAATCCCACTTAATCCAGGGCATGTACTCACTGAATGAAATGGCAGCAAGAAAATCCCACACTATTTAAAGCACTGCACTCCTTTTTTATTTTGTTTTTGGTTTCTGGGAGATTGTGTATGTTTAATGTCTTTCTCCTCCACTTGATATAAAGTTCATAAAAAAGGACTATTTATACATTATTTCAACAAATATTTATTGAGTACCTACCATGAGCCAAACACTTTTCTAGGCACTGAGTATACAACTTTGAAAAAAACAAATGAAATTTCCCACTCTCACTTTAGTGGATAGAGTTGGGCAATAAACAAAATAATAATATAGTACATACATCACATATACGTATATACATATATATACATATGTACACATATTATATAATTTTTATATATTATACATATATAATATTTTTAGTGTGATAAAGAGCAAGAAGAATAAAACACGAATAGAAGATGGGGAATATTGGTGAAGAAGCTGAGAATTAAGACCATACAAACTTATTCTATCAGCCCTAATACCTCTTAATTGTGCAATAGTCAAGCCTCGTTTTCTACCTATCCAGGAAATTTTACAAGATAACTAATATATTTATTAAATCACTTTGTGCTTAAACTATCTATACGAAGAAACTTGATTTATAAAGTAATTTATAACAGAAAAAATTGCAGGCAACAAGGCCTCAAAGAAATGATAATCTGTAATTACCTAAACTAGTAGAGTTTTGAAACTAGTGGATATCTGTTTAGTTTGGAAGATGAGACATTGGCTTCCTATGGCACACAATGACAAAAGCAATTACTTAAATTATTAATTGTGCTCACCTGAATGAATTGCCTAGTGAAGTCAAAACTGTTAAATTTTTATTTAAATTCAATTTAGTTAACACATAATGTATTATTAGTTTCAGGAGTAGAATTTAGTGGTTCATCAGTTGCATATTACACCCAGTGCTCATTACATCAGGTGCCCTCCTTAATGCCCTTCACCCAGTTACCCCATCCCCCAACCCTCCTCCCATCCCGCAACCCTGTTTGTTTCCTATGATTAAGATTCTCTTACAGGTTGCCTCCCTCTCTGTTTTTATCTTCTTTTATTTTTCCTTCCCTTCCCTTATTTCATCTGTTTTGCTTCTTATTTTCCACATATGAGTGAAATCATATGGTATTTGTCTTTCTCTGACTTATTTGTCTTAGCATAATACCTTCTAGTTCCATCCATGTCATTGCAAATGGCAAGATTTCATTCTTTTGATGGATGAGTAATATTCCATTGTGTATAGATATACCACATCTTCTTTATCCATTCATCTGTCAATGGACATCTGGGCTCTTTCCTTATGTTGGCTATTGTGGATGTTGCTGCTATAAACATTGGGATGCAGATGCCCCTTCAAATCATTGTTCTTGTATCCTTTGGATAAATACCTTTTAGTGTAATTTCTGGGTCATAAGGTAGTTCCATTTTTAACTTTTTGAGGAACTTCCATAAGGTTCCTCCAGAGTGGAAGGTTTTCCAGAGTGGCTGCAGCAGTTTGCATTCCCACCAACTGTATAAGAGGGTTCCATTTCTCCACATCCTCACCAACATCTGTTGTTTCCTGAGTTGTTAATTTTAGCCATTCTGACTGGTATGAGGTTTTATCTCATTGTGGTTTTGATTTGTATTTCCTTGATGCTGAGTGATGCTGAGCATTTTTTTCACATCTCTGTAGGTCATTTGTATGTCTTCTTTGCAGAAATGTCTGTTCATGTCTTCTGCCCATTTCTTGACTGGATTATTTGTTTTTTGGGGAATTGAGTTTGACAAGTTCTAAAAATTGTATCATCTAAAATGATACAGAAATTCAGCAAAGTCACAGGATATAAAATCAATGCACAAAAGTCAGTTGCATTTCTATACTCTAACAATGAAGCAACAGAAAGAAATCAAGGAATCAATCCTATTTACAATTGCACCAAAAACCATAAGATACCTAGGAATAAACCTAACCAAAAGATCTGTACTCTGAAAACTATAGAACACTTATGAAAGAAACTGAGGAAGACACCAAGAAATGGGAAAACATTCCATGCTCATTGGAAGAACAAATCTTGTTAAAATGTGGGCACTTCCCTATCCACAAACAATGAATCATGGAACACTACATCAAAAACTAATGATGTAATGTATGATGATTAACATAACATAATAAAAAATAAAAATAAAAAAATTTTTTAAAATGTCTATGCTTCCCAAAGCAATCTACACATTCAGTGTAATCCCTATCAAAATACCACTAGCATTTTTCACAGAGCTGGAACAAGCAATCCTAAAATTTGTATGGAGCCAGAAAATACCCCAAGTAGCCAAAGTAATATTGAAAAAGAAAAACAAAGCTGGAGGCATCACAATTTTGGACTTCAAGCTGTATTACAAAGCTGTAATCATGAAGACAGTAGGGTACTGGTACAAAAACAGACACATAGATCAATGGAATAGAATAGAGAGCCCAGAAATGGACCCTCAACTCTATGGTCAACTAATCTTCAACAAAGCAGGAAAGAATATCCAATAGAGAAAAGACAATCTCTTCAACAAATGGTGTTGGGAAAATCAGACAGCCACATGCAAAGAATGAAACTGGACCATTTTCTTATACCACACACAAAAATAAAATCAAAATGGATGAAAGACCTAAATGTGAGACAGGAGTCCATCAAAATCCTAAAGGAGAACAAAGGCAGCAAGCTCTTCGACCTCAGCCTCAGCAATTTCTTCCTAGAAACATCACCAAAGGCAAGGGAAGCAAGGGCATAAATGAACTATTGGGAATTCATCAAGATAAAAAGCTTTTGCACAGGGGTGCCTGGGTGGCTCTGTTGGTTAAGCAGCCGCCTTTGGCTTGGGTCATGATCCCGGGGTCCTAGGATCGAGCCCCACATCCAGCTCCCTGCTCAGAGGAGAGCCTGCTTCTCCCTCTCCCTCTGCCTGTTGCTCTGTCTATTTGTGTTTTCTCTCTCTCTGTCAAATAAATAAATAAAATCTTTAAAAAAAAGTTTTTGCACAGCAAAAGAAAACAACCAACAAAACTAAAGGCAGCCTACAGAATGGGAGAAGATATTTGCAAAAATGTCTTATCAAATAAAGGGCTAGTTCCAAAAATTTGTGAGGTCAAAACTTTAAAGAACTAAGGAGTAGCTCCTATAGACCATGATGAATAGCATGGGAAATACAGGAACTAAGCATGGAAAAGGAAGGAAAGAAAAAAGGGAGGAAGAGAGGAGGAATGAAAAAAATGATACAATCAAAATTTTAAATTCTCAGTTCAAGGCATAGTCAAAAATCTATAGCTTCTATGGCCTAAATGTATATCATGTCTTCTGGCCACAGGCCTGGCATCAACTAAAATCAACTCACATTCTGATTTCAGAGATGCTAGACACTCCATGGGTTAAATTCCAGTATCGACACATCTCTTATGTGAAAAACTTAGAAAGAGTAGAACACTGAGAATTTGAATGAAGATATTTGACAGGATTTAATAAGTTCATTTTCCCTAAATTCCAAGGGTTGATGAGACTTGTTACCAGTAAAAGCACTGATTTCTCCCTGTCTGATGAGGTTGATCATGCCTTGTTCAAATCCCCTAACACACATTACATATAGAAGTCACCTGAAAAATAGGTGAAAATGTTGCTTATTGTCCACTCCTGTCATACATATGTTTCAGTTGATTGAAATATAGACTTAGTGTAGGCTATGTGAAATAATGTTGACCTACTAGAAATTCCTGGATATGATAAGGAGGAAGGAGATAAAAGTATGGGAATGAATTTATTACAGGAAATGTGATGGTAAATTTTGTGTTTCAATTTAACTGGGCCATGGGATGCTCAGATTAGACATTATTTCTGGATGTGTCTGGAAGGGTGTTTCCAAATGAGATTACAATTTGAATCAGTGGACTCAGTAAAGTAGATCACCCTCTTCAATGTGGGCTGGCATCTTTCAACCCGTTGAGGGCCTGAATTGAACAAAAATCAGAGAAAGAAAGGATTCGTTCTTTTCTGCCTGCCTCGCTGAGCTGGGACATCAGTCTTTTCCTGCCCTTGGGCTGGGATTTACACCACCAGTTCCCTTGGTTCTCAGGCCTTTGGATTCAGCCTGGAATTATACCACCACTTTCCCTAGGTTTCTAGGTTTCAAGCAGCAGGTTGTGGGACCATTCAACTTCCATGAACCAATTGCTCATAATAAAATATCACATATTTGGAGCAAGTCTTGGTGAAATCAGAGAGACTTGACAAAAGTATATTCTTGGCAGTGGATAACTGATCATAAGGTCTCTAGAGCCAAACTCAATAGCCTACACTCTAAGGTCCTCCTGATAGGAGGCATATAGAGACCAGATTTGCAGCCTCATCTAATTCCAGAGGTGATTATTTCAGAAGAGTCTATGAGTAAAGAGAAAACTCTGTACCACTGAGGAAGGTCCTCTCAATTTTGTGACATTTATGTCTTTTAAGTAATCTGTCTGATCTTCCTCAAAGGAATCTGTCATCACTTACTACAGTGACCATGTCCAAAAGAAAAAGAAACAATCAGACCTTTCAGGGATTATTGGACACTGGCTCTGAGCTCATTTTTATAATCAAAAAATATCCTAAGATCTACCAGAGATTATGTGAGCTTGATAATAAATTTTTGCCCCAGTCTATTTTATAATGGATCCTCCTCATCCTATGGTTATTTTCCCCAGAATAAACATATAGTTGGAATAGATATGCTCAGCAACTAGCAAAACCCCTACGTTGGCTCCCTGGCCTACAGTATAAAGACTAGAGTATAGGAAGCACCTAAAAGGAGGCCCATAGAGCCCCATCTCCCTAACACCATAGTAAACAGGAACCAATACCATATCCCTGGGGAAAGATTAGTGTCACTATCAAAACCTTGAAAGATTCAGGAATGATGACTCTTAGCATCCCCATTTCACTCTCTGGTTTGGTTTGTGCAAAAGGCAGATGGGTCTTGAAGAAGGACAGTAAATTATCATAAACTGAATCACAAAATTATTCTGCTGCTCCAGATGTGGTCTCTTTACTGGAGCAAATCAACACATACTGAAACACCTGGTATACAACATTGATCTGGAAGTTCTTTACTTTCTAAAGCATGAAGTAAAAATCACTAGAAGTGGTTTACTTTCACTTTTTGGTCAGGAGAATAATTTCCCTCTCTTGTTCAACTATCCAAACTTTTGCCATTATTTTGTTCACAGAGACTTTGATTATCTCACCATTTCATATAACATCACGCTGGTCCACTTTATTGATGTCATTATATGGATAAAAATTAGTAAGCAAGAAGTAACAGTTACCCTAAATGTCTTGGTAAAACGTAGTTGTGACACTGGGTGGGCAATAAGCTCCAAGATGATTCAATTCAGTGAACTTTCTGGAAGTCCAGTGTCTAGACTGGATACCCTCCAAAGTGAAAGACAGATTTCTCTACCTTACACCTCCCACCATTGCAAAAGAGAATGAGGACTTGAATGACCTTTTGAAAACAACACGTGGCACATTGGTTGTGTTGCTCTGAGTCATTTACCAAGGATGGAACTTTTTACTGGAGTGCAGAACAAGAGAAAGTCTCTAGCTGGTCTGTGCTGTAGCAGCTCTGGCCCTGGGTCCTTTTAGCCCCAAGGATCCAACAATACTTACCCTTGGCAACTTGGAATTCTGTGAGCAATATTATTTTGTGAAAAGTTCTACAGTGATTTTTAAGCAGAAATGATGTTAATATCTCTTTGGGAGTTAAAGATATTTCATTATCATGATAGACAAAAGTCCACTTCCCTCACATCAGTAGGTTCCTTTTGTAAACTTGATCACAATATGACATTGTTTAATAGTTTTAAATTATTTCTGAACCATCTGTGATAAATCTTAATGATGCAGAGGTACCCAGCCGTTGAGAATTTAGTCTAGCTCAATTCCTAGAAATCTTGAGTAGAAAAGATGGCTTATTCGATAGCATTAAGACATACAAAACTGAGTAACACCAAAGTACATTTTTAAAAAGTAATTCAAGAGCTATCAAAAAACACATCAGAAGAGCTTTTCTTTCACTTAAACAATATTATCTAATTCTCCTTCTACGATCCCAGAGTTTTTTCTCTCACACACTGGGGAATTTGGTAATACAGACAGCCCAAAGGAAAGCCAAAAAATCTTTTAAAATTTTTAGTTGGCCTTCTAAGCAAAAGACAATGAGAAGAAATGTATTGAGAGATGTAACACCCACAGTCTGCCTGCAGTCATTCTCTGACGCAGGTGGAAATAAAATTACTTGTTTTGAGACTAAGACTTAGTAACCACAGTAAGATTTTTTCTGTATTTCAGAACACTGGTCATTGTTAAGTTCATTCCTTCCAGCTCCCTAATTCATATGTAGCTCAAATTCAAGTTTCAAATGCAGCTGATATCCATAAACACAATCTGGTGTGGTTTTTTAGAGGTGGGGAGGGGCAGTGGGAGAAGGAGACAGAGAATCTTAAGCAGACTCCATGCTCAGCACAGAGCCCAACTCGGGGCCCAATCTCACAACCATGAGATCATGACCTGAGCAGAAATCAAGAGTCAGACACTTAACCGCCTGAGCCACCCAGGCGCCCCTACAATCTGTTTTATTAAAACAACCAGAAGAGAGAATTTTCTACAGTCTTAAAAAGACATGGTTTCCATGATAATCACAACAAATCATAAGAATAAAAGAAAAAATATGATCTTATACTGGTAGTGTCTTCAATGAGATTAATCTCTGCTTCTCCAAATGCGTACAGACCATAAAGAAGCAGAGTGGGAACACCAATGCAGAGTGCAAGAGCACATTGGCTGGGCCTGATGGAATTACTGGTAATGGGGAGGGTCTTGAAATCAAACAATAAGAGGTACATGCAGCACTTAAAACTGGGAAACTGAAATCTTACTGTAACCATTACTTTGCCCTTAAGGAATTTATTTCAGGGTTTAAAGCCACATTATCAAAGGAAGGAAAAGAGAAACATCTTGTTTCTTTTAACTGGTGAGTGAGATTCATGTAAATACCAGAACTGTTCCCCTTTTTAAAAGGCTATGCTTTATCTCAGGGTGGTACCATAGCAAAAGCCTGGCTGGGCTTGAGTCCTAGCTCTGCCCTTTCTTGCTATGTAACCTGGGCAGATACCTGATGTTTCTAATCCCCAGTTTTCACTGAAATACAGTTATAAAAATAATATTAATTCACAAGGCTATTTTGCAGATTAAAAGTATGCTCTCTTTCCTTCTTGTTACATCAGTTAGATTCATAGAGTCTCATCTGGCAACTTTCAACTGCTCTTATATTCAGGAAACTTTCAAAGGTATAAATGTAGGATGGGAGAAAAAAATCTGTCTTTTTAGGTCTGTCAGGATGTTTGCCCATTCCAGAAGTATTTCTGGCAATATTGCAAAGATCATAATTTGCCCTTGGTAGTTTGGCCTCTACTTCCTTTGTCATTTCACCTTCAGTGGAACATCTATATGATGATGGAGAGCAGTGGAGGACGCAGAGCCCTGAACTCAGCAGCCAAGAAACCTGGATTTGAGTCCTAGCTCTGCCACGGTCTTGAGGTGAGGCCTTGAACAAACCTCAACTTTAACCACTAACATGTTTTAAGTCGTGTTCACTCCTTGGCAGTTGTTTTCTCTGCTCTTGGCAAAGTCACACCGGGGTTTCTGAGCACTTGGTAGGCTGCAGGTAATACCAGAACTCTGGATAAAGGTATTCCTCAGTCTTGCTCTTCTTTTTTTTTTTTTTTTAAGATTTTATTTATTTATTTGAGAGAGAGAGACACAGCGAGAGAGGGAACACAAGCAGGGGGAGTGGGAGAAGCAGGTTCCCCACTGAGCAGGGAGCCCAATGCGGGGCTCGATCCCAGGACCCTGGCATCATGACCTGAGCCGAAGGCAGACGCTTAATGACTGAGCCACCCAGGCGCCCCCTCAGTCTTGCTCTTCTTACAAACCACTTCTATCTTCTTCATCTACCAGCTATGCCCAGTGCCCATCTGGGTGACTTTCCATCTTGGTTTTCCTATTTTTTTGTTGTTGTTGTTATTTTCCAGTTTTTTTTAATATGGTAGTCTGATACCAGACTTCTTACCAAGCTTCTAACACCATATTTCATGGTAATAATAACAAACATTTATTGAGTCCTTATGATGTACTAAGTAGGCATTGTGTGAAATGCTTTACAAACCACTTCATTTCATTCCAACTGAAGCTCTATGAGGGAGGCATGTTTATTATCTCCTTTACATAGATGAACAAACTGAGGCAGAGAGAAAAGGTAAGTTTATGTTTGAGAAAATAATTCCAGTTAGCAACAGCAAAGCCGGTACTTTCATTCAGCTTTTATAATCTGCGTGTTTGAATCAGGATCCAAATGAGACTCGCTCTTTCCAATCGGCTGTTATGTCACTTGGCTCTTCAGTCTCTTTTAATTTATAAATGCCCCTTCTTTTCCTTGTTAAGGAAACCAGATCATTTGTCTTCTACTATTTCCAATAATCTAGATTCCACCAATTACAGCTCCATGGTGTTGTTAACCATGTTCCTTTGTTCTCTGAGTTTCTTATACGACTGGGTAGATCTAGAGGATGGATCAGATTCAGGTTTGATTTCTTAGCAAGAAAACTTCATGTACAGCGGCGTACTCTTCCATTAGGAAGTACATAATGCCTGGTTCTTTCTTGTTTTATAATGTTTTAATTCTAATTTTATAATTTAACAGCCACTCATGTTCAATGCCTAGATCTAGTAGTTCATCACATGTTGCCAAATGGTGATATTCTAATTGCATCATTCCTTCTTCATTTATTAGCAGGAATACTTCTGTAAGTTCCCTAGCAACTATTCAATTATGCAATCATATAGTTCATGGGAATGGCAGCCTTGATTCTCTCCCTTTATATACGAGCTTCCTAAATGATAAGTGGATTCACAAGGCTCCTTCCATGATGAACAGTTACATTTGTTTTCTCAGCATCATTATACATTCATTGTAAACTCATGGGTTTAATTATATGTACCTTTAATTTCATTGTAGTTATCCTTATTGATGTTCATTTATTCCATACTTGGCCAAACTTAAGTTGTTTCCTGAAACCTCTCAACAAAACCCTAGGGGTTTTTAATAGTTGTCTTGCTATCTGCTCAAACAAGGCTTTCCAAGTTAATCTTGTGCATTTCCTTCCCCAGATATCTTTCCAAGGGTCTCCAGCTCCTTCTGATGGGAAATGGTATTGCAGGACTTCAATCTGCACATTGCTACCAAAATGATCATTTCTTTTAGGCCTTTTCCATGGAAAGAACCCAGGAAAAAAATTTTTAAGACAGAATACATCATGAGTTTATACTCATTTCAATACCACTTCAAATTCAGACCTCAAACTTTTTACTTAGTAACTTCAAATTAACATCTGTATTTCCTCTCTCCTACATGAAGAATTACAGTTCTCAATGACACCCAGAATGATAGCAGTATACACATAATCACTTCTTTTACTTACTCGACAGTATACACAAGAATAACACAAGAGTAAAGAGTAGCCAAAATTATTACCAATAATATAAGAACTATGATCAAGTTTGTTTTTGTTTTTGAGGTGGTTTTTGGTTTTTGTTTGTTTGTTTGTTTGTTTGTTTGTTTGTTTTGGTAGTTCTTTTTGTTCCTGGAGTATATGCCACTAGAAATGTAGTTAGATGACTGTGTTTTAAAGTCCCTTGAAAGAACTAGAATTCTAACTCAGGTAGTGTGACTAAAAAGTTGGCTCCTAACCATTTGCCCCAGTCTGTAACTCATTGCTCAGGACCTGCAACTCCCCACCCATTTGGGACAGGTGATCAGAACTTTTAGGCATGACAACTTCTGGCATACCTCCCACTTCTAATGTTATACAACCTTAACACCACAAATACAGCTCCCATAAACAGTGTGTGGATGGCAGATCTATGTTGCAATTACTTTACTTACAAAATCCATTCTTAGCACCAAAGATTTTTAAGATTGATGAAATTTCACGTATTTTCCTAAGAAACAAATTGATCCATGCAAAACTGCCAAGCTTCTAAAAATCCTTTGAGAGTTCTCCCAACAAAGAATGAAGTCCAGTCTTCCTCGTCAGTACAGTGCAACTTCTAAGAGCATCTAGAGATCATGCCAGGGACCCACCACCTTCTCCACCATCTCTTTATTTCTATTTATAAGGTAAAATAATATGGCATGTTTAAGTTTATTAGGTAGTGTCATTCTGTCTGGAACCAGTTTATACTCCACCAGAACTGGATAAGAGATCCTGTCCTGTTTCTCCACATTTTCACAAATGTCTGGTAGAGAACTTTTATTAACTTTTGCCAATCTGGTAAATATGAAATGAAGTCTCATTGTGATTTCAATTTGCATTTCGCTGAATACTAATGAAGTTGAGCATCTTTTCATATGTTTATAGTTTATAGGTTGCCTCTTCTCTGAAATTTATGTTCATAACTTTTGCCTATTTTAAAATTTAGTTGTTTTCCTTTTGCTTAATGATTCATAGGAGGTCTTTATGTGTTCAGGATACTAAATCTTTGTTGGTTACATTTGTTGCAAATATCTTTTCTCAGTTTATGGTTTGTCCCTTTATGGTATCTTGGGATGAACCAAGTTCTTATTTTTTTTTAAAGATTTTATTTATTTATTTGAGAGAGAGAGTGAGAGAGAGAGCACATGAGAGGGGGGAGGGTCAGAAGGAGAAGCAGACTCCCTGCCGAGCAGGGAGCCCGATGCGGGATTCGATCCCGGGACTCCAGGATCATGACCTGAGCCGAAGGCAGTCGCTTAACCAACTGAGCCACCCAGGCGCCCCCCAAGTTCTTATTTTTAATGAATTGAATTTATCAACCTTTTCTTTTATGTTTGTGCTTTTTTATTAATCTTATAAAAGAAGTCATTCACAGCCAAAGCTGATAAAGATATTCTCTTACATTTTCTTCTCAAATGTTTATTGTTTTGACTTTCTTAACTTTCATATTCATCTTTAATTCAATAGGCATGTATTATTGCATATGATTTGAAGCAAAGATCCAATTTTATTTTTGTCCATATGGATAATGGTTTGCTAGATAGTTCATTTTTCTTCCTTGTAGCCCTCAGTGCAGCTTCTGTTATATATCAAGTTCCCATATAATCATGGGTCTATTTCTGGCCTAACTATCCTTTTCCATGGGTCTACTTGTCAATCTCTGCCCAAGTGCCACACTGTCTTAATTGCTCTGGCTTAACAATAAATTTTGATATCTGTTAGCGAAAGGCTCCCATCCCTCACACACATATCTTTTTCTACTTTCTCAGGAGTATCTGGGCTATTTTCGACTCTTTGTTACTCTGTATGAATATTAGAATCATACTTTCAAGCTCCACGGAAATACTTCCTGAGATTTTTATTGAAATTTTCTGAATCTATGTCAAATTAGTTCAATCTGGGAATCAAATTTAATTCAACCTGGAAATAATTGACATCTTTATGATATTAAATCTTACATTATATACAATTTAGAAAACACTAAAAATACCGTGTTTACTACCTATCTGTAGATATGTACTAATTAAAAGTATAAAGAAAAGAAATTGAAAGTATAAAGAATAGCCAGGGAATGATTCATTCAACATTCAGTGGTCGCCTGAAGGACCAGGCGAAGGGGAAGGAGGAATATGGGGTATGTTCAAAGGGAAAGCACAAAGAAATCTCTCAGGTAGTAGTTTATTTCTTAACCTGGATGGTAGGTGTATGGCTGTTTTTTCTAGTATCATTCTTTAAGCTAAACATATACATTTTATGGACCTTTTATATATACAGCATGTTTCACGAGACAAAATTTAAGGCATGCAATAAAGGAGATATTTGCCAAGCCAATTGATTTAGGACAAAAGTGTTAAATTTTTGAATTTTTTCTTCACATTATCTAAATCTGCAGGTAATGAATTGTTAGTCCAACATTTTCTGGAAGAGCTATGCCCCTTTATGTACCACAGGGAAAAGTCTTTGTTTTTAAAAAAAAATGATTTTTGATGTTCACAACCCCAGCATTTTAGAATTTCAGTGATTTATGAATTTCAGTGATTCTTGTTCTACATACAATCTAGTATAATTTAAATTGACCTGTGTATGCATTCATTCGTGCATTTATTTGCAAAACATATGCATGATTCATTATGCTAGTGGGCTGGAAAATACATGAAGATGAACATGAACATTCCTGAATACAAAAGGATATATGAGGTAAAATGAAATAAGTGCCCAAATAACTATCATGGCTGATTGAAGAAGTAAAAGTAATAATAATAATAACACAAAATTGCAAGGAAGTTCAAAGGAGGGTCAGTTGACATCAGATTAAAGGAGACAGGGTTGAGGGATAATCACCAATCATTACTTTTTTTTTAAAAACATTCAAGAAAATGTGTATATGTTTCAGCCCTTTTACTCACATTTCAAGTTTCTTTTTTTTTTTTTTTAAAGATTTTATTTATTTATTTGACAGAGAGAGACACAGTGAGAAAGGAGCACAGGCAGGGGGAGTAGAGGGGGGAGAGGCAGGCTTCCCGCCGAGCGGGGAGCCCAATGCGGGGCTCGATCCCAGGACCCTGGGATCATGACCTGAGCCGAAGGCAGACGCTTAACCATCTGAGCCACCCAGGCGCCCCGACATTTCAAGTTTCTGCCTAGTTGAAAGAGGGTAACAGCTGGGTTCATGATCACTGGGCCATTCTCTTTGGCTCCAAATTGTGTTGGTTTGGGGTTTTCAAACTAGAAAGAATTTCATCTCCATTCCAACCTTACCATGCCAGAGAACTGCACAGCCTTAGGCATTGCAAATATAACACATTTTGAGAGGGCAAAGAGACTGCTTTCTTGCAAAGGTTTTACCTGCCCAAAAGCCTGTAGCCAACCCTGCATAATTTATATGCACCTCTGAGAACAAGCCTGAAAAGAAGCCAGTGCTAATTGACTGAACTGACCACGTCAGCTGGCTTCATAGAAACCTGCTCACACATCCAATAAATTCACTGAGGGGAATAAATTAAAAACTGATTATTTGATATTGTATTGCCTCTTCCCTGCTGTCCACTGTCTCTCCAACCCCCCCACCCCAGATTCTAAATGGTTGTTTGACTAAATTTTTCTGTTTTCAATTCGTTTCACTGGTTCTCTGTTTACATAACCTGTTAATATCCTGTAGTCAGTGGAAGGTGTGTTCAGTTGCCAAAACAGCTTAAAATATTCCTGAGATAGGGATGTGAAGACAGAAACAGCATGCATGTTACACAGAGAGACCTACAAAGCTAATGGCATTTTTCCCACTTCGTATCCCAGAGTCAAAGTGTTCCATGGGACACACTCAGCAATCATTGACATTTCCAAAATGGCAACACTAGTGATAGGAAGAGGCCTTCTCTTCTGAAGGTGCCGGTGATCTCTAAGCCTGGGTACAGACTGAAGGCTGTATTCTTGGCCCAGTACAGCTACATTCACACTTACCGATGCAAGAGTTTATAATAATTAAATTCAGGACCAGTAGCAACTGCTGCCATGGGAAACGTGTCTCCCAAATGTGTACAGAAGGAGAGTCCAATTGCCCACTGAAAGGATTAGTAAAGCCATGGACTATCTTGAATCCTGGGCACTGTTTCAACCTTGCTCAAATTTGTGAATCTATAATAAGAAACGGTCTGAGACATTGGCAGAGTAGGGATGAGTTGGGAAAGCAGAGCAGATAAAAATTTACACTGCCTCTTTGAAACAGTTCTTTCTTTAGGTTGTTTACAAGATCACAATTTGTAGGATCACATCACCCCACTGTGCACTACGTACAGCTTTAAGAAATTATTTCCCAGGGATTTTAATAGAGACTGTAGAAGAGACCCATGGAGCTAAGGCTCTGCAGTGCTCTCATGATGGTTAATGGCATGTGTCAACTTGACTGGGTCGTGGAATGTCCAGATATTCGGCTAAACAGTATTCGGAATGTGTCTGTGAGTATGTTTCTGAATGAGAGTAACATTTGAATCAGTAGACAGTAAAGCATATTGCCCTTCCTAATGTGGGTGGGCCTCATAATGTGAAAGGCCTGAACAGAACAAAAGAGCAAAGGAAGAGGAGAGAATGCTCTCTCTTTGCCTGGTGGTCTTCAAGCTGGGACAGGGGTCTTCTCTTATCCTTGGCCTTGGACTCAGCATGGAATTTCCACCTCAGCTCTGCTGGTTCTCAGGCCCTTGGACTGGGATACAACTACTCTATCAGCTCTCCTGGGTCTCCAGCTTGCCCCTACAGATCTTGGGACTTATCAGCTTACATAATTTCATGAGCTAATTCCTCATAATAAAACACTCTACATCCTTCCTATTGGTTTTATTTCTCTCAAGAGCCCAGACTCACACAGCCCCTGTTCACACAATTTCTGAATGAGGACTCCATTTTTGATTGTGTAGGCTTCCACATGTCCGTTCAGCAACTGGAGATCACAACCGCTGCACTCTAAAAAGCTCTTGATTTCTTTTTTGTTTAAAAGAAACAGTAATTTTCTTTGAAAACTGTTACCAAATAGCATATATGTCACTCAAGTACAAAGGACCTAAAATCACCTCATTCGACTGCCCTGCCTCACAGCATCATTGGCACAAACAAAATATGTAACTCTCAAACTTATTAAATCAAATCCCTCAAGTGTTTGATTCTTTTTATTTTTCATTTTAATTTTCCTATTTAATGTGCACAAGTCTTGACCTAGTCTGGTTTGACCCATGAAGCAATTGAGACTTATTGTCACCAAGAAACAGGGGCTAAGCCTCATCACTGAGCTTTCCAGAAAGGATAGTCTGAACAGTAGTAGGTCAACATCCTCATGGACAAGAATATCATGAAACTAAAAAGGGGGGGAGTCCCGCATTGGGCTCCCTGCTAGGCGGGGAGCCTGCTTCTCCCTCTGCCTCTGCCTCTCTCTCTCTCTCTCTCTCTGACTCTCATGAATAAATAAATAAAACATTAAAAAATAATAATAATAAAATAAAATAAAAATAAAAAGGGGGGGAGCTTTAAATTCTATACAGGGAATTGCTGTTTAAATCAAAGTGATTTGATAGAATATGACTTTAAATATATAAAATTGTATTGGTAATACTTTCCTCTCTCCTCAAATGAAGATATAATATGTGGAAATAAAATACTTATGTGAATTTAAAATATGTTTGGCTACAGCAGCCTTCTAGAAATAAAATCTTTCTAAACAGGTAAAAACTGACCTACTTGATGAAGTAGGTAAGCTTTGTTCTCCAAGTTAGTTGCCTTGTCCTTCTTACCACAAATACATCCCAATGCGCTCCTGCTGTACCTGAGGGGTGGGGAGGATCGGGGATCTTTATTTGTTATACTCAAATGTCATCTCTGGAGTACATCACTGAAAGCACAAGCAACAAAGAAAAATATAGATAGATTAAACTTCACCAACATTAAAAACTCTCGTGCTACAAATGATGAAAAATCAAACTTCATAATGGGAGAAAATATTTGCAGATGTCATATAGAAAGGATTTGAGTCCCAATTATATAAAGCACTCTTAAAACTCAATAATAAAAAGATAAATGACCTAATTTTAAAAGGAACAAAGAATCTAAATAGACGTATCTCAAAAGAAGATGAACACATAGCAAATGAGCACAGGAAAAGATGCTCAATATCATTAGTTATTAGAAAAATGAAAATCAAAACCACATTGAAATATTACCTCCTCCCCCTATAATGACTACAACAAAAAAGACAGACGATAACAAGCATTAGTGAGGATATGCAGAAACTGGAACTCTCATACACTGCTAGTAAGAACATATATGGTGCAGCCACTTTGGAAAATGGGCTTGGCACTTCCTCAGTCTGGTAATTGGAGAGTCACCATATGACCCAGCAATCCCACTTCTAGGTAGGTACCCTAGAGAAATGCAAAGATGTGCCCATATGAAAAGCCGTACACAACTGTTCATAGCAGCATTACTCAGAATAGTCAAAAAGTGGAAACAACTCAAATGTCCATCAACTGGTGAATGGATAAATAAAACGTGGTCTATCGGACAATGGAATATTATTTGGCAATAAAAAGAATGAAATGGTGACACATGGTACAACATGGATAAACCTTGAAGACATTATGCTAAGTGAAAGAAGTCAGTCACAAAAGACCGCGTGTTATAGGATTCCATTTGTACGAAAAATCCAGAGGCAAATTTAGAGACAGAAAGTAGATCAGCAATTGCCAGGGATTGCCACCCAGGCACCCCAAGACAAATACTGCTAATGGATATGGGGTTTCTTTTTTGAAGAGACGGAAATATTCCAAAATTGATGTGGTGATGGTTGCCCAACTCTGTGAATATATTAAAAACCATTGAATTTTGGGCGCCTGGGTGGCTCTGTCGTTAAGCGTCTGCCTTTGGCTCAGGTCGTGATCCCAGGATCCAGGGATCGAGTCCCACGTCGGGCTCCCTGCTCGGTGGGAAGCCTGCTTCTCCCTCCCCCATTCCCCCTGCTTATGTTCCCTCTCTCGCTGTGTCTCTCTCTGTCAAATAAATAAATAAAATCTTTAAAAAAAAAATTAAAAAAAATAAATAAATAAAAACCATTGAATTTTATACTTCAGTTAGGTAAATTGTATAGTGTGTGAATTATGTCTTCATAAACCTGTGTTGTTGTTGTTGCTGTTGTTGTTGTTGTTTTTAAGTCATCTCAGGATCAAAAACTTCGTTACTCTGTGGCTACTCCTTGGAATTGGGAGTTGGGGAAATGCTGCGGGAGAGATCAGAGGGTTAAAATCAACATTTGTGGAAGTTTGGAGGAGTACATTTGTGAAGTCTCCTGATATTTCTAACCTACCTTTCTTCCTTACCGTTCACACTGAAAAGTTTTGAGTCACACAAAAGCAAATAGGGGAAGCTGTCCAAAATACCTGAAAGTCCCTTTATTTAAGACACAGCCAAACCTAGGAAGGAAGACCTCTGTACCATGTGGCTGTGATTCTCTGAATACCCCATGATTTTGACAGATGCTCTCTCTCAACAGGATGCCTCCCCCCACCCACCCACCCAGTCTGACATGCTACTATTAATACTCTCTAGTCCTCACACCAGGAAGGTTCACTGGCTAAGTCTCAGAAAATATTATGAGAGGGCGCCTGGGTGGCTCAGATGGTTAAGCGTCTGCCTTCGGCTCAGGTCATGATCTCAGGGTCCTGGGATCGAGTCCCGCATCGGACTCCCTGCTCCTTGGGAGCCTGCTTCTCACTCTGCCTCTCTCTCTCATGAATAAATAAATAAAATCTTTAAAAAATATATATATATTATGAGAGTACAGTTTCCATCGATTTACTACTCCCAATTCTCACCGAAAAGTCAGGATCAAAATTTGTCCCCATTACTTTAAGCCACCCTAAGTAGCAAGGTGAATATGTGAGGAGGCACATTAACCCCGGGCCCTTTCAAATGTCAGTGCTCTTGCCCAGAGAGTCAAGAATCCTGAGTTGCTTTGCCATTGCCCCCATAGACGCGATTTAATTTTCAATAGGCATTGCCCCACCTCTCTTGTACCTTACAAGGATTCCTACTGAGAGAATAAATTGAATTATCATTTTTATTTAGTATATTGAACACTTAACGCAGAGCAAATGAAATCATTGCAAGACTAGGTCTTTTTTTGTCTCTCTCTTTTTTTTGTAATTTATTTACTTGAGAGAGAGCGGGGGCGGGGGGGTGGGCGGAGAGCAAGAAGGAGACTCCCTGTGGAGCAGAGAACCCCACACAGGGCTCAATCCCAGGACCCTGAGATCATGACCTGAGCCCAAGGCAGATGTTTAACTGACTGAGCCACCCAGGCACCCGAAGACTAAGTCCTTCTAAAAAATGTTTAAATAGGGGGAAAGGATTTAATGTTCCTGTCCGGGTAGTGACATTCGATTTTACTGAAATTCAGGAAATATTTCTGTAGTTCTTTACTTGCTGAAATATTCACAGATAAAATAGATGATGGCTAGACAAGAGGCCCTTCCTCTCTACCGCCCTTTGCCCAGATCTGGGTAATGGTTGAAGTAAACCATCCCACAAAGACTTTGCCATCTGAAGTGTGGGTGTCCCTGCCACCCTGAGAAAGAGGAAGGCACAGGGGCCTTGGCAGAAATAGACCTTGGATAAAAAAGCAGCTTTCAAAAACGAGATGGAGCAAGGGAAGAAAACCAAGCACTGCGTGTCTTGCTGATGAATCCTGGCAAACCAGAGCAGTCACGGGCAACAACAGGCTCAAATGAGAGTTAATAAAACAGAATATACATTGCCCATTTACATTTATTGCACATTAAACTTCCTCACATACAAAAGATAATGACAGATGCAAAACAAGTGCTGAATACTGCAGGTCTGTCAGTGGGGAATTGGCAAGGCGCCAGCCCCCCAGATTAAACCTAACAGGCAACTTTGCAAGGGGGGGGGGTGTGGTCCTTGGGACTGGGGAGGGAGTGGGTCCAGGGCCTCTGGGGCTGCACTGAAATGGACATCTTCCTAAACCAGGAACTTAAACCTCCTACGCCCATCTCGGACTGTCGTGGTGAGTGGGCCAGCCCCCAGGAACAGAGTGCCGGTCACTTTGGTCTCAGGTAGACTCAAGATGGTCCGCATAGTGTGAGTTGGCATTTTTGGGGAACATCTTCTGCAAAATTTTCCATCTAGACTCAGTTGCCTATTGGATGCAAAGTTCCCTGAACCGCCAGAAAGGGCAGGAACAGAGCTGGTACTCAGGGTAAGGGCAGAGGAGAGTCCACCCCCAAGGTAAGGTTTATGCTGTGAGGCAGCCCAGCGCACTCCCCAGAGAACCCACTGGGAAGAGGGTTCTCACGCAGGTCCTCTGTGACACCTCAGTCCCCGTCTAGTGCTGTTGGCTGGAGTGACTGACTTCTTGACAGTTCAGAAGCCCTTTCTCAGACTGGCTTCCTCCAGCTGTCTCACCAGCGTCCCAACACCACCTGTTCGAACGAAACATTGATTTTTCTCAAGAGAACAAATACGTTCCAGATACATTTATGATGCTGGGCTGGCGGAAGGGTAGATGCTACTGAGCTACTCTGAGTTCTTGCCTTTTTTCTGCAACTTTAAGCCTCCCCCGTGATGTGACACCACCCAAGGTGCACATTCTGAATCAGCTGCCACAGTCCAAGGAAGGGGCAAAGCTACAAAAGCCCTCAGGCAAACCTCTCAGCGCGCGCGCTCTCTCTCTCTCTCTGCATCTGCACCGGGAAAGAGCAACGATGCAGGTATTCACATGGGGGGCCCTGTTAACTCAGTCCTGCTCAGTCGGAACCAGGAGTGCCCACTTTCCTACCCAGCTGCCGTGTCCCTGGGGCAATGACTGCCGGAGTCACGTCACCATCTCCGCGACACTCTGAGATGCTTGCAAGTTTCTGCACAGCTGGGAGCAGAGCTGCAGCCTCCTTAGCACAGCTGAACAGAACAAAAGCTTCCAGGGGCTGGGAGATAATGAGCTCCCCATCCGTCCCCCCCACCCCGGACCGCACCCGTCCCACCCCCTTTCCTCTGACAAGTGCAAAATCTCCCAGAAGCTTCTCTCACCACCCAGGGCCTTTATTTATTTATTTCCTCACGGGGGTGATGGCGTTGCTTCCCTTGCTTTTCAGAAGCTAAAATGCTTTGGCAGCTAAGAATGAAAGTGTTTGTCTTAATTCTGCCCTCTCGGCAGGAGCCGGTGCAGAAAATGTCTTGCCTGTTTCCTGCGCCCACCCGCCGCTGTTGTGGTGGCAAAGATAAACAGCCCATCAGTGCGGAGCTGAAAAGAAATATAGAAAAGGGGATGGGAGTAGTTTAATTACTTTGAATGGCTTTTTGTGTTCTGTGTGATTGCTTCCTATGATACAGTAGTTTCTCATTCTCCATGCAAGCTCCGTGTTTCTATTCATAAGAATAAGATTGAAGCAGGAAATTGGCTTTCAAGAGGAGAAGAGAGAGAGAGGGCTGAGAGGTGGGCCGTTTCCATCAGGGGAAAGCCAGCCGGTGGAGTGTTCCCACAGTGGCTGAACTCAACCAGGAGCTGGGCCAGCTCAGAAACACCTGCGTCTACTTCCTGGCCCTTGCTGGCCCTTGCTGGCCCTTCCTTGCCCTGCCCTGGGGAATGCAGATGACCTGGTCCCAGGGAGAGCTACACCCCCTGGGGCAAAGCTGGGGTCTCACGGAGCTTAGGAGAGGTCAGAGCACGGTTGAAGAAGGTCTGTGAGCAAAGCCAGGATCATCCTAAGGCTGCAGGCCAGTGTGGTCTGGGGCTTCTTCCTATCTGAAAAAAAGTAGAGATAGTGTGCATGTGTGTGTGTGTGTGTGTGTATCTCCAATTCCGTTCAAGTTACCTACCCTGGGAGAGATTTTAGGCTCTGGGCTGGAACCGGGGAGGATGCTGCTCCTTCCCTCAGTGCTACCCTTGCATACTTTCCATTTCCATAAACTGAGAGCTTGTGGTTCATAATAATAACAAGCAAAGTCACCTTTCTATATGACATAACTGTATGATCAAAAGAGATACCACCAGGCTATTAGTCACTGACTAGGAATCAAGTGCTCTTATTCCACGCAATCAAGATGACTCTTCGTCAAATTCACCTGTTTTTTTTCTGTGTAAATTAAATTGCCTTGTAAGACAAAAATAACTTAAATACACCAAAGGAGTTTGCTATTAGAGGAAGTCCTGTGATAAATCCTTTTGTAATACAAATAATATATGTTGCTGTAAATTCTAGTTTTATGCATTGGATTTTCTTAAATTACAGTAAATCTGTACTGGGGACATTTGAGTTAAGGACTGAGATTTACAAGCCCATCCAGAAAATTGAGTGCCCATTGTGTGCAGGGCATTCTTCAACAAGAGGGTGAAGTTTGGAAAGCAGGAATTAATGGCATCTCTACTCCTGAGTTTAGGATCATGAGAGGGGTAAACCATCAGGTGCTGGGAACCTTTACCCAGGCAGGCAGTTTGGATAGTTGCACAAGGCGGGCCCTGCAGATACACTTACAATCTCAAAGTAATATACACATGATAACATCCACCATTGTTATTACAAGATTCTCATAAACATAGAGATGAGAAGTTTGGGGAATAAATTCTTTGAGGCTCACATGCTTCCAATGGAAAGAGCAGATACCAAGCCCTGAAATACTATGTTATGTACTCTTGAATGCAAAAGGAGTAAATGTTTGCTTCACATTCAGAATCCCAAACAGCCCAGGCAAATGTGAGGAACATCCAAAGCCAGTTACAACCAGTGGAGAATTAAAGAGAGTTCACCAGGGGAGACCTCTCTGCAACAATGTAACACAGAAACACTGCTCACAGATTCCAGAAGAAATGCGTCCAAGAGAGCATCGCAGGAAGCAGAACAGGAGAAACACCCAAAACAGGTTACAAACTATAAAACAAAACAAAATGAGGAAGAAGTGAACCAGAAACCGTGGGAGGAGAGACGTAACACAAAATGAACAACAGGCAGCAAGGAGGTACCAGGACAAGCCACCGTCCCTGGTGCTTTCCTCCTTGCTGGTCTCCCCACTCTCCTCCCTGAGTGCTCCTGCCTTTACTTCCCCTCTGCCTGCTACCCTCGTGCTAATCCCAGTGGAAGTTCTATGTCCAGTCGCATTGATGGTCATTTTCAACCCCATGCTCTCCTTCGGGAGGAAAGGACTGAAGAGGGGGATCGATATGACAGAGTTGTAGCCTCTATGCAAAAAGCGGGTTCAGAATCATATATGGACCAGCTGCAGCCCAGGCCAACACCCAAAAGCTACAGATACTAGAAAAGGCCCCTCTGCCCAAAGTCATATTCCCCTTAGGGCAGTCAGGATTTCCACAGTTCCACAATATTCGCTTTTTCTATAACTGTCATAAGAGGAAGAGAGAGGAAAAAACACAGACTGGGGGCCCTGGGTATCTCAGCCGGAAATCGGGTTTCCGATTAGTGTTACCTTCAGGGTCCCAAGACCACAATATGGTACCAGAATGGGAAGTGTTGATGCAGGAGCCATGTAGCAAGTTGATGAACTGAGGGAAGGAGCAAGCAGCAGAAATGGGTTACAAAAGGTATAGCCCAGGGGCGCCTGGGTGGCTCAGTCGGTTTAGCGTCTGCCTTCGGCTCAGGTCATGGTCCCAGGGTCCTGGGATCGAGCCCCGCGTCGGGCTCCCTGCTCAGCAAGGAGTCTGCTTCTCCCTCTGCCTGCTGCTCCCCCTGCTTGTGCTCTCTCTCTCGCTCGCTCTCTCGCTCTCACTCTCTCTCAAATAAATAAATAAAATCTTAAAAAAAAAAAAAGTAAAGCCCATCAGAGTTACACAGATGCATCTGGCGGCCTGAGGCAGACAGGAAGTAGCACCAAGCCCCTGCCTGGGTGTTTGGCAAGCACACCCAGGAACACCTTCATCAGAATGGGAGACGTGATGGGGAATGGAAAAGTACTGAAGGAAAGAATAGCCTACTTTACAATTTTACTCTTGATATTTTTTGACCGTGAACTTTTGACCACATGTGGATAACATGAAAAAACAAGAGTTGTCCATTTGACCTTAGGCAAGACTTTGGAAAGAATGTTGGTCTGAGCATCCGGTTCTAATACAGACCTGTTACACACGTTTAAATGGTCTTTGCTCTTACTATCTTTTTTTTTTTAAGATTTTATTTATTTATTTGAGAGAGAGAATGAGATAGAGAGAGCATGAGAGGGGGGAGGGTCAGAGGGAGAAGCAGGCTCCTCGCTGAGCAGGGAGCCCAATGCGGGACTCGATCCAGGGACTCCAGGATCATGACCTGAGCCAAAGGCAGTCGCTTAACCAACTGAGCCACCCAGGCGCCCTGCTCTTACTATCTTAACTGATAGATTTTGCCAGGCATCTCTGTTAGAGCTGTATGACTTATAATGATTACATTTACCTTTGCTCCTTATAGAACCTAATGAGACCAAATTGGTGGCATGTAATCCAGGTCTCTTTAATAATGTGACCTGACTTCTTTAAGCCTGACTTTCTTCAGCCTACAGTAAGGGTGGCCTCTAATGTTCTCTGATTCCATAATTGCTTTTGCCCTTTACTATATGTTATTCTAGACCAGTTTAGTCTAATCTAGGTGAAGGAAACAAACATACAAAGACCTGAATGAATAAATAAATACCCCAAATATTGCTCTCCTAGTGGGATAGCTTGAATAGAAAATTTCATAAGCCAACTGGAGGTCCCAGGTTTTGGGGTATCAGTCGCCTGGAAATGCAAAGACTAGAGAGGGCACACTGTCTCAAACTATAAAATCTTCCATAATACAAGTAAGGTGAAAACAGATTTATTTGCCAAATCTCAAAATACTAGTATGAGGGGACACCCTTTGAAATTCTGTAGGGGAAGTTGTTCACCCAAAGGGTAATAAACTTACCAAATGCATTATACCAGCAGGTGGTACAGGAAGGAAATAAATGTATAAACCGTTTCCCACATGGTTTGGGAAGGTCTTATGAATGGCCAAGTCATTACAGAGTAGAGCATTACAAAGGACTGGGAACATGTAAGGTTGACATCTGGGAAAACAATAAAGCTGTCCCTCCTCCCTAAGGTCCTTCTGAGTCATATTAGAAAAAAATCAGAGGCGCCTGGGTGGCTCAGTTGTTAAGCATCTGCCTGCAGCTCAGGTCATGATTCCAAGGTCCTGGGATCGAGCCCCACATCGGGCTCCCTCCTCAGTGGGGAGACTGCTTCTCCCTCTCCCCCTCCCCCTGCTTGTGTTCCTTCTATTGCTGTCTCTCTCTCTGTTAAATAAATAAATAAAATCTTTTTAAAAAAATCAGTTCAGTGTTCTACTTCTAGAAGGGCAGCAAATGTTTGTCTTAATAAAATGGAAGGAACATCCTAACAAGGAAAGGAAGAAAATGATCTGGATTAAGGGCATCCCAAGAGGGTATAGACTCTCAAGACAGCACTGATGTTAGCCACTCTGGCCAGGGATGTCGTCATGTGCTTATCTGTCTTGGGGGAGGCGGGGGTATTGACACATACTAAACTCTAATTGGGTAATATTAATCCAGGTTGTATTTTGTGCTGGCTCTAAGGGGAAAATAACGATGTGAGTCCCAATTATTTATTTCAGCTGTTGAAGTGAACGAACTCATAGTTTCTCTTCATGAATGGGGGGGAGTCATCTAATCTTCGGTGCCACAGCAGTCCCCTCAGGGCGGGGGGGGGGGGGCAACCTACACTGTTGGAAAACAAAGCAAAGAACTCAGCCCTCATTCTCTGAGATGTGGGTTTCATCCCAGCTCTCTGTACGAGCTGATGCTCTTAGTTTGAAAAGATGTTAATGGGTGCTCTGCCTAGGTAAGGATCTTCGAAATGGGCCCTGAGTGCATTTACTTTTCTCCTTGCATTTGTAATCAGCCTGTCATTTCATTATCTG
This sequence comes from Mirounga leonina, assembly GCF_011800145.1. Taxonomy (NCBI): domain Eukaryota; kingdom Metazoa; phylum Chordata; class Mammalia; order Carnivora; family Phocidae; genus Mirounga; species Mirounga leonina. The sequence continues at coordinate 10,504,238 of NW_023270320.1, forward strand.
CATTCTGTGTTGGCTGTTTGGGATCATTAGGCAAAACCTAGCTATTGCTGCATATTACTCAGTACGTTTGCTCTAATAAGCTTTCGTAAATAAAACCCGAAGAGATGAAAAAGGCCAGTGTCTGACTACATGCAACCAATTTGGTCTCATTAGGTTCTTATAAGGAGAAAAAGTAAATACAATCGTTATAAATCATACAGCTATAACAGAGATGCTTGGCAAAATTCATTAGTTAAGATAATAAGAGTGAAGACCATTTAAACATGCGTAACAGTTTGGTTTATGAAGCTGTTAAGTACTATTTCATCCATTATAAACTTTTACAAAGCTCAAAGATGTAATCAGACAAAAGAAATCATATATTCTTACATGATTCCCTAAGGTTTGGGCTTAATAAATTGCTATTAAAACAATGATAAAAACTAATGCTTGTCTTGAATCTTTCAATTCAAAGACCCTTGTAGACTCATAAAACATTCATTTATTTTCCCTACATGTTCAAACAAAGTTTGTTCAACCTATTTTACAGAGGATACCATTGAGGCACAAACCAATTAAATGATAAGCAAAAAAACAAACACACAGCAAAACTGAAAGTGACCAGAGAATAGGTCATTGCTTCTCAAGTCAATGTAAAGTCAGAATTGTCATTTTAAAACAAACAAACAAAGGCGAGGGCTGCCTTTACTGGTTTGCCCCCCACGGGTAGTATTTTGATTTGATTCTTGGGTAGCAAGTAAGGCAAGTGTTGATCAGTTAGACTTGAATATTATTGCTTCCCAACTGAGGAATTTGTTCAGGAAAATAATAAATAAAACAACCCCTAGTTAGGAAAGACCTTGGAGTTAGACAACCGCCCTACTTTGTGACCTTGAGCAAAGTCACAGAGTGGACCCCGTATTGTCTTAGTTGAATTAGGGAAAACAACACTGTGAGGAAGAAATGAGATTATTAACATCAGGGAAGAAAAAGTCCTTACAAACTTTTTCATGCTGCACATGTTACCTATTTTCCCTATCTCTCTTCCTCCTATTCATTACACGCTATGATGTTTTAAGAATTAGCTCTTAAAAAAAAAAAAAAGAATTAGCTCTTATCTTCAGAAACTATTATTATTATTATTTTATTATTTTACAAATACTCTTAATACTGCCCTCAAGGCTTTGCCTATTGGGTCGGTAGGATGTCCCATCTCAGCACTGGGGAAACTGAGGCAATCCTAATGAGTGAGCTCTAACTAGATGTCAGAATATAATCCTCACATTTAGCCCAAACCCATCAGCCGGGGAGGAAACAGGTTTTCTAGACTGCCAGAAAGAATGGAATGGGAGAAGCAGGAACTGGCTTCCCTTCCACTCCCTTTCGAATTTCAGCCAGTTTGCCATCTTCCTGGTCCTTACAGGTCTGCCAAGCTGCTCCTTTCAGCCCCGACTCCACTCCTCACCAGTGCCTCCCAGGGTCCCAGGAACCACCGTGACCTGGCACAGTGTGAACGTCAGCAGCAGTATGGAAAGGAAAACGGGAGGATTGGGGCAGGGGTAGCAAAACGGGGAAAGGCAGGTACTATCCTGGGCAGCTAAGGTCTCAAATGAATGCTATCTGAACTTGATACGTGCCTATATAGCAAAGGAAATAAGAGAAACACTGATTTTAAGTAAATCATTTGAGGTTAAACAACGTATAGTGTCCTTGGGCAGGACGGAGGGGGTGTGCCTAGGTAAAGCAGGTTGTGATGTTAGGAGATGGGGGGGCTGGCGGAGGGGGGCGGGTATTTTATTATTTTTTTCTTTTCTTTTTTCTCCTCCATCTTAAATAGCAGGGATGTGGCCAAGTGCAGCGCCTCTTACAATAGATACAACAGTGCCACCTAGAGGCCAAGCAGCAATTGTCCTCCCAACCCGCGAGAGGCCGGGACTGAAACCCACGATCCCAGTCGCCCAGCACCGGCGAAATGAAGCTTTCCCGTCACAACACGACCGGGCTTGATGGCTGCTTCGCCCACAGACGGCACGCAAAGACTTGGAGGAACTGCTTGCAAAGCCAAGTATCCAAGGACTGTCTCTGCTGACATCAGACAGCACACGGCCGCTCCTCTTGAGTGTAGTTCCAAAACCTAAAAGGAGAAAGGACCTTCTGGATTGTAGCCTCGGAGCCTCCCCTACCCCCCAACCAAAATGCAAATTTCCTTGAGTTTTTCCTTCCTGTGTCCTATTCTTTGCATGTTAAGATAATTCATGCAAATTTTATGCATTTCGCTCAGAGGCATCTAATTAGACAGATTAGCCCGTTGACTCAGTAACCTTCTATTGTATGCTTTTGAAAGGAAGGTTATGGCAGTTAGGAACCTCTCACTCTTAATAGGCATCAGGCACAGAGTGTGTTTCTGTATGAGCTCACAGGACTCTGTGGGTGTGGAGAACATAAACACCTGCATTTTGTGTGTGTATCACCTTGTGCTTGCATTTGGGGGCTTAGTATGGCTTCACATCCCAAGTCCAGCATAGGTACATGGGCACACAAGTGCAATCAAAGTGCACCTCTCCGTGAGAAAAAGGGAAATGAAAAGTTAACTCACAGAGGTCCAAGAAGTCTGACCATCTGATTGGCATAACAGCTGAACAAAGGAAATGAAAGAGAGAAAAAAACATATATACATTTCCTCCTTTGTTCTGAAAATAGATTTCAATTCTTGTTGGCATACCACCAGTCTACATTCCAGAAGAAAAGAAAACTCACTTATCAGGGAAAGATAAACCAGAGAGGCTAACAAGCTCTCAAATTGACAAAAGCATTGTGGGTTGCCATGGAAAGCGATCTTTTAAACTGTGAGGGTCATTATCCCCTGCCTCTAAAAATCTACCAGGTGTACCAGCCTAGGATCTAATTAGATGAACCAGATTCCTCACAGCAGCTTCTGAGATGACTTCCTGACACTCTTCCTTCCGTGCAGAGTCAGCCAACTCCCAAGAGCCATCCAGATGTGTGTTTAAGTCAACCGCTGTGTAAAGCTCCCTGAAACAGACAACAGTTCTCCTAGCACGTAGCCATCAGTAAAGCTTTTGGGTCAAAGTGGGGCCACTCAAATACCTGCCTGTACCATTTGATTGGGGCCAGTTAGCCGGGGACAGTGGCAAGGCGAAGAACTCTGCTTGTCTAAAAAGAACATCCATTATTCAATTCTAGCCTTTCCTTGAGGAAAGGCAGGCACAGTCTTGCTAGGTTGTTTTCAAGAAAAGCCTGACATCTGAATGTGTATGTGAAATCTCCCAATTTTTAAATGTTGGCAGCAACTCAAAAAAATTTAAAAACCTTGTGCGAGGCCCAACAAAATGTGGCCAAAGGCCTGATTCTACCCGGAGAATAATAGTGCAACGCCTGCCACACCCAACTATTACGCCTCCGCTGCATATTTAGCCCAGAAACTTTCACACTTCTGTGTCTTTGTTTATCCTGTTTTCACTTGTCTGAGTTGGTCTTTTCCTCCAGTGTCTGCTTGTCAAAATCCAGTATCAGGGGCCAACTCAAATGTCAATTTGTTTGTGAAGTCGACCAGAATCACTGCAGTCAAAATTAATCATTACAATAACACTTGGTTTTTATCTCTGTTCTCACACTTAGTAGAGTCAGCCTCCCAGTAGGAGTCAGCGGTGTTGGTACAAGTCCCAGGTGTGGGTCCCTGAAACCTAGTAAGGTAGCCAATACATGCTCTCTCTCTGCCCAGTGCCCAGCACAGAGCCTGTGTTGACGGTTGCTTCGAATTTACATGGAGTAAGTTACTAAGTGGGAAGTAATAAGGCATGAAATTCGTTGGCTAAAATACTCCCACACTTAACTTCAGTCCCAGCCTTGTAGTAAACACGTCAGGGGATCAGATGACAATGCACAACTACTGAAATTGGGTCTACATAATGATAATTTAAACACCTATTTGAATAAGGTGCATCTCTCTGCCAGACCCCAGGGGTATGTTATAACTATCAGGCTACAGTTTGACTTCCTAGAGGGCAGGGTGCTTTTTTTTCACCCATGTTTTCATTCTATGTACCTACCACACTCTCTGCCACAGAGAAAGGATTCGATAAAATACTCGTGGAGTTTAATCATCATCAAAACAAGTCTGTAATGAACACCTATCTCATGCAAAGAACAGCATGTTCCGTGGTAGCAATGTGGTAAAATGCCCTGGGGTAGCTACAATCTGGGTTGGAAAGCAAAACATATTTAAATGGAAAAAAAAAATTAGTTGCATCATCAACACATGATAAATGCTGAGAAGTGTTTTTTGAGCTCCAGCTCTGTGGTATGTCTCCTGTTAAGTGCTGGGCATCCAAAGAGAACAAGAAGCTGCCCCCCACCCCATCTCATGGAGACCAGGTAACATATAGGGGAGTTTGAAATGGAAAGAGCACTGTGCTCTGAGCAAGTCAGAAAAAGTGCCAGGAAGCAGGAACCTACAGAAGTTCCAGATGGAAATTGATGTCCTATTGTTGTAACATTAGGATGTTAATGGGGGGGGGGGGGTTGAATAAATTGAAATGTTGCAAAAGGAAAATATTCTAAAGTGATGCTATCCCTAGATCCTGGTGGGCTTTCTGGGACCTAGGTATGTAAAATCCCCTCACTGTCAACCTTGGGATCACACCCAGTGAAGAACTACATTGAAGTTCCAAGGAAGTAGTGGGTCCTGAGCTCTGAGGGGCAGGAGAACTCTGCCCAGGGGCCACGGTGACCCCCGACTCTGACTGCCTCTGGGAACACCTGTGCTGATGGGAAGAGATACAGTGAGACAAATGGGCCACAATGATGGCCATCACAGGGCGAAAGGGACAAGCTAGCTCTCTGGGGCCTCTTCTTATCAGGCCATAAGGGGTCTGCCCTTGTGACTGAACACCTCCCAAAGGCCCCACCTCCTAACACCATCACCTTGGGGGTGACAATTTCAACATAATAATGTGGAAGGGACTCAAGCGTCAGATCCCAGCAGTGTAGAAACTCCCCACGCTATCATGGATCACCTTCGTCTTTTCGCACCCTTCACAGTCCACAGCTTCCCTGCAGTGTGTGGTGAGAGGAGAATAACCATGGCATTGTTGACCCTTTCTTTTGGCCAACTTGAATCTGGTCAGTTGGTCTGAGAAAGCAGTGACAAAAGGAGAAAGGGCACTGGTTTCAGTGTAAGCTTTCTCTTCCAAGTGGGGAACTTAATGTCACGAACTCTAGCTGTGACCCCCTAGCCCACCATGCAGAACAATCCATCCATGACACGTGAGAGTGTATACTTATGACCACCCTGTAAAATGGAGAAAGCCTGGGGAAGGAAATAAGAAAAACATGGGGAGGAGGGAGGTAGGGGAGGAGAAGAAGGAGGGGTAGGGAGGAGATCAGTATGGCAGGTGAAAATTAAAATGAGGATTTATTAAGAGAATCTGAGGTGGATCTGGAGCTTAAGATCAAGAATTGCTGGAGATAAATGTAGAAAAATGGGGAAAAGAAAAAAAACAGAATCAAATCTCTGCTTTGCAAGCTCATGCTCTGCCAATAATTTATCCTTAAAAAAAAAAAAGGCAGAAGGAGATCAGAAGATGGGAGAAAAATAATCAACACGAAAGTGGAGGTGTCAACCTGAACAGATTTCAAACTGAAACAAAGAATTTATATGATTAGCAACAATTACATGGAGATATATAAACATCTTGGGCCAAATGGTACCGAGCAACACGCTAGCGCTTCATGGTGCCTTATGTATAGTTTAGTCTTTTGATATTTATTTTGCATTCTGCCAGCAAAATTTTTGTCATATCTGATGTGTTTTGCCAAGTGTTTTATTTGGGATGCTTCCTGATTTAAATATTTTTAGCTGCAGTGGTTTTTTAATCACGAGGGTATTGTTTCAAAAAGCAATTATTTTATGTGCATCTAAAAGCAAAATTGAAGCCCAATCCAAATTCATCTGAGATCATCTTATACATGAGGGGGCACCGTGGAAAAGAGCAGAAAACTGCCCTTGAGAACTATTCTATGAAGGGATCTCAGATTTCTCTTATAAAATATGGTTAATGGGGTGACCTTTGATGTCTCCCGATGCTGTTGATTGAAAATGGCAAATTGCAATGTCATCTGTGTTCATCAGAAAATAAGGTCCATTCGCTCGTCCCACCCCCAAATCGAGCTTCTTTGCAATCAGTCAGCCTTCCCAGTGGCCTATAATTTGGATAAGAGGACCATGAATGGGTGACTTTCTAGAAAGAAACATAATGTCTTGCCATGTAATTGCTTTTCTAAGGAAGGAAGTGGCGTCGCCCTGGTTTGGAGTTCAGAGGCTTACCACGAAGCACCTGGAAGGAAAAAGAACTAAATGTCCAGGTTGATCTACTCTTGAGCCATCTCCTGGGTGGGAATCTTCCTCCAGAGCCCACTCTGCAGGGTTAGGAACAAATCCATCTGTTCCATGAGGTAGCTGCTGCTGGTTTCCCAGTGCCCCTCAGCCCCGCAGTCCTCTGCCATACAAAAATTACAGAAAAGACAGGGTCAAGCATGTCTGCTTTATGGCAAAGCAGACATATACACAACTGTCAGGGAACAGAGAAACACCCCTTAAAGCCTTGGCTACAGCGACATCTGATTTTTCAAGCCCACACATAGGCATTGGGTTGCTTCTTTCAGAAAGTGCTTTCTTCCTCGTCTATTTGAGTTGATCCAATAAAAGCACGGTTCAGAGAGGAGATGTGTAGTCCAGCCAACGCGGTCATTTTTACAGCAAATGAACTATGGGCCCGAGGAACAATGAGAAGTCTCTTTTCCAATTGTTCGTGGGAGTGTGTTCATTCCAAGCCATTACCACGTGTGTGTGTCAGGGGGAATCTCTGCATCAGGCTATAATGAGGCACATTAACTTTCTTTCCACAGCAAAGCGTTCTGTGCCCCGGCTCTATGACGGGTCCAAGATTGTGGTTCAGGGAGCCGCTTTAGACCCAGCTCTTCCTGAAAAGTCCACAGCCAGCCAGGCGACAGTTATGAGAACAGCTCTTAAAACCACAGGCAAGGAAGGAGAGAGAGAGTCAACCTAGAAAGTTCCCTCTGGGAAGGGCCCTGCTGGAAGGTGTAGACTGGGAGAGAATTTCCTGACAGTGGCAGCTGGTGCCTCGAGAAAGCACGGAACAGCGCAGAAACGGGATGGGGTGGGGAAGCCTGCGGTCTAACCCAGCACTTCTGCTAGCATCTGCTCTTTCTGCCTTACGGTCTACCTCTGACTCCAGTGCTGGTTTGCTCTCTCATTATGTCACCCTCGAGCTCAGAAGCCCTCCTGGTTCCCACTGCCTTCGGAACCAAATGCAATTCCTACACGGAGTTCTCAAGAACTGCACTGGGTACGAGCAAGCCCTTTCCTGCATCCACACCATGGTGTTTCCACTCTGAGCCAGATATCCTGTCTGCCCCTCCAGATCCACACCGCACCTTTCTCCACCAGCTCTCATCTGGGAGCATGACCTGGGGATCCCAACCAGTTCCCAAGGACCCAAGGACCCAGCTGTGGGTTGGGCTTGGCCAATAGGGAGAGGGGGGCGGGGCCAGGCAGGGGGTCCAAGGGATGGAGCGGAGAGAAGGCGTTCGCAGTGCGGGCTCCTTCGTGCTGGGGTTCCTTCTAGCTGTGCCCCTCACCTGACGGGCACTGGTCCCTGAGGCGCGGCTTCCTCTACACTGTGCCTGCTGGTTCTGTGACCGTACTTTCCCCTCAATCCCAGAGGTCTGAGGATGATATCCCTTTCCCTCCCTTAACCACCACTGCTCAGGGTTACTGCACTATTATTTGCAAAAAAAAAAAAAAAAAAAAAAAAAAATCCCCCTCCTCCTATCTATTTAGACTACTCCATCCGTTTCCTGTTGGGATCCCGACTGAACCTCTCTTTCCCTCTTTCTACCTCCTTATAGATGAGAGATTGTTAAAGCTAAAAGTAATGGGACCAGGATTTGAACCCAAGCAGTCTAGCTCCAGAAACTTCTCTCGTAGCCCCTGAGCTGTATACAGGCTCACTAACACACTGGGCTAGTACTGCATTGTCGCTTCCCTGCTCCCATCAAAATCCACCTGATCCCAGCAGGTGGGGGTCAAGCCACTCTTCGTCTATGATATTTCCCTTGTCCCTCCAGCTCCATCAGACACTCAGTTTCCAGTAGGCAGAGTGTCTGTGTCATCCCCCTGTACACATACACAATCCTTTCAGGATTCATGTGCATATTCTTGTTTCCCTGGGGGATGGAAAACTTCCAGGAAGACAGAAATTGTGGTTCCATATAATCTCCATGGTCCTTAGCCCACAGTAAATACAATGACCTCATCACTCAGTTGAATAAATGAATGGGAAGGAAGTTCTATGGCTACTTACATTGTCAAGACGAATAATTGCCCCTGTAATTTATGAGTTCTTATTAAATTTCAACTTAAAAAAAAATGAGCAGTGGAATCGAAAGGTGACAAACTCTAAATAAGTAAAAGTCATCCAGAAGCAATTCTAGCATTTCCTTTACCAGAAAGGCTTGCTTAGGACTCCTAAGTCTCATCATATACTAACTGATGCTGGAGAGTCCTCATAGCTTGGTGGCTATGAAGAAATTTCTGGAGCACTCCTGCCAAGGTTCACATCCAGGTTCTGCTGCCTGTTAGCTGTCAATTTTAGGAAACGGCAATTTAATCTCTCGGCTGCTCAGTTTTCTCATCTATAAGATGGGGCTAATAGTAGGACTGACACACTTCATGCTGTGAGGATAAAATGAATTCATACACATAAGCACCAACACTGAACCTGGATGCATTGTGTGCAGTATGTATCACTTATTATTGCTGAATATGGTTATCCTGTCCTGCCAGCACTCTGCCCAGGACTTCCTAACGCCTGGAAGTTTCCAGGGAAGGCAAGGTACTACTCTCTAGCACTTATTTACAACAACTCTACCTCAAGGAGTTAAAAGCTCCGCAGATTTCATCTCATTCTAGTGACTAACATGCTGATGAAGTATTTTCATGTAGAGCGGGAAGAAGGAATAGGGAGGCTATTTTTAGTGTATTATACTATTTTACAATAGTAAAATGAGCCATCAAAAGCACAGGGGAAACTAATTAACTTCTAAATGAGTCTTCACTTGGCACCTACAATGTACCCAGCTGTGTAGTCAAAGAGATGGAGGAGGCAAATGAATGGTACAGCACCTGTCTACAGTGACCCAGTTGGTCACCTTAGTGCAACGCAGAGCCCAGGAGTTGTGACCCAGTTTTCTGCCAGGCCGTTGGAGCACTCAGAGAGCAAGGAACAGCTCTGATTTTTGAGAACTAGCTATTAATCTCTCGAGGTAGATGAGTGGGTTTATATCCAAAAAAAAAAAAAAAAAAACCTGTGACAACATTGAGGACATTGCAGATTCATCTAATAATCCATCTGACCCTCATTTGTTCTTCTGATACATGCCTGCCAGCCAGCCAGTCCCCCGCCCCCACGGGTTGAAATGGCAGTGCAATGGGAAGAATACCAGAATCGGGGAGCCCATAAAGAGTCTTCTTCCTTGATCAGCCTCTTCTTTATAATCTTACCTTTTTATTACCTTTATTAAGCATGGCATGCACAGAGGGCCTAAAAAGAGCACGAAAGAAACAATTTGAGTGTCGGTTTTGCAGCAGTTCTCCCTCCCCAGAGAACTGAGCTTACACACATAGTTTATTACCTTCTCATGCTCCTGAACACTGCTTAAAGCCATATATCTTTTGGTGGGTAAATGAGTAGCGTGTCTCATCTGTCAATCAAGCCCATTTCCCCCTTGAATAAAGGAAGTTAACGTCTTAGCCCTCTGACAGTTGAGGGAAGTGAGCTTCCTCTTGCTGTCTGCCAGGAATTCTATGGCAGGAGGAGAGAGGGGAGGGGTGTCCTGGCAGTCCTGGGGTGCCTTGGCTGTGTGGGCCACCGGGACGGGGAAGGGTCTATACACACTCCTGTGGCAGCACTAGCCAGACCGCGGCTGCTGAATAGAAAGATCACAGCGACTCTAGTATTTCCTCCAGAGCCACAGCTTGGCCAAGGCCACACCCGTGGCATTTCATTGGGCTGATTAAGACAGAATCCAGGTGGTAATGGGTTGAAGAGGGAGAGGAGGACAGATCAAGGGGAAAAAAATCTATCTCCTTTTCTGGGCAAAGCCACCCCACCCCATGCTGATGAAATGTTTGGTTATGTTTATTTTTTTTAAGATTTTATTTATTTGAGAGAGAGAGAGAGAGACTGTGAGCAAGAGAGTGAGAGAGAACATGAGTAGGGGGGAGGGGCAGAGAGAGAAGTAGACTCCCCACTGAGCAGGGAGCCTGATTGCGGGGCTCAATCCCAGGATCCCTGGATCAAGACCTGAGCCAAAGGCAGACGTTTAATGACTGACACACCCAGGTGCCCCTGTTTGGTCATATTTAATTCAATTTATATCAAGAATGGTTTATGAAGCCACTACTCTGTATAAAGTATTGGACTAGAATTTTGGGAGGAGAGATGCAAAGGCGAACAAATGTGCTGGCCATGTCTCCATGGTGATGTTCGGGCCTCACCTCCTTCAAGCCTTGCTCAGACCTCACTTTCTCAGTGATGTCCACCCCAACCACCTTTTTAACACAACTGCCTCTCCCCCCAATACTTATGCCTCCTTTAGCCTGTTTTTACCCATAGTGCATTTCTCCTTTTGACGGCTTTTTTTTATATTTACTTACTTTATTACGTTTTTTATTAACTGTCAGTGTCCAAATACACACCCCACCCCCAGGACAGGAATCTGTGAGATTTATTTCCTGACGTACTTTAAGCGCCTAGAACAGGGCCTGGCACATAGTAAACAGGCAATAAATAGTTGTTTAATGAAAAAGAATTGTTTCTCCCAGAGCCCAGATACATTCTTAACTACTTTCTGAAGAAGTTTCTGGAATTGTCAAGAACTTATAACAAAAATGGCCATTTCCTCCAATGAATGCTCCCAGGAGTGAAAGCAGTGAAAAGGTTTTGGTGAAGGAGTGGAGGCATTCTTACAGCTCACTCATCTCGCTGTGCAGCTGACTTTACAGGAATCAATATCCCATGGTTTTCCTTCCCAGGTCATCCCTCAATCACTATATAGCTGGGTCATCCATCGGTCCGGCTCCGATGTTTCATTCTTGAGACTGATGCACTACCTTTCCTTTTTGTGTAAGTATCCTCATAGTGTGATACAGAGAATTTATTCTGCTACATGCCAACAAGCATGCATTTCAAAGATATTTAATAGCCTTCAACATATTAGACAGCTTAATCATTAACAGACTCCTACAGTCTGGCCCCATATGATGCCATAAATATCCACCGCTCCCCCAGGCCCACCAACCAAGTTCTAAACAAGAGACAGATCCCACCCCAACATAAACACACTCATTGACCAGAGTGGACTCCAAATTGCTCCTAACCAACCCCGCTCCCACAGGCACATCTCTGAACTGGCACATCCCAGCCTCATGACAAGTGGGACACCCATCCAGAAACTGTGGCAGGTAGCCAGATATTCATGTTTCATGATAAATAATCTGAAGTTCCTAGATATAAAAAGGTTCACTCAAGGTCACAAAATTGGCTCATGGCAGTGAAATGAGGTCATGTTTCCTACATTGTTGGATTTCACAAGTGACCCCTACAACTTGGTGCTACCACAGGCTTTGATTTTCAATATTTCTTCTTCTACTGGGGCCCCGCCTTTCATCTGTGAGGGAATTACTCTTGAGATGAGCAACGCCAGGGAAAATAGATGCCCACCTGGCTGATGCTCCTATTCCCTTCTATAACTTCTCAAAGATAAGAGCTCTATCATCTTTATCTCTAACTTCTTAGAAAAAAAACATAAGCAATTCTCTTGCTATTGTGATCTGCCTTGCTCAGGTCCTAAAGCCACAGAGATGCACCTGCTTTACACACATGCCTCTCTATTTCCAAAAAGAAAGAATACCAGGAGAAGTAAAAAGCACTAATTCACTGCACAGAAGAAGCCTCATTCAAGTCCAAGTGTATTTGCTCCATGGCCCAGCAGTGACAATACCCCTTGGGCTAGACCTCGGCGAGTCCCGAGTTTAGTTCAAGAGCTGTGACTCACTTTTTAAAAGAAGCTACAAAGTCACATTGCAAGGGCATGAATACAGAGAGGGAAAGAAATTGTGGCCATTTTTTGCAATGCTCCATCAAGATACGTGTGGAAGGGTGAGAGATATGTAAGTCCTGTTAGAGGAAGAAGATTGGGAACTTAGCCATCACTAAATTATCTAGTCACATCTGCTCTCCTCAAGGAACTATTGGCTTAGGGCACCTTGTACATTCATTCATTCAACAAATACTGACTGAGCACCTATTCTGTACCAGCCCCTACTCTGGGCACTTATGATAGAAACAGACAATGTCTCTGCTCATATTAAGCTTACAAACTAGTAGGGTACATTCAGCCAATAAATAAACAAACGTACAACAGATCTGACTGTAAGTGCTATAAAAAACTAATAATAGTTAAGAGTGTGAAGAGTAACAGGAATGTGCTGTTATTTTATTTAGGGTAATCATGGATGATCTCACTGATAATATCTTGAAGGAATACTTGAAGAAAGCGAGGGAACAGTTGATATGGATGGCTGGAAAGGAGCATTCCAGGCAGAGGAAGGGGTAAATGTGTAGCCCTGAGGTGAGATTATCTCTGCTTCTTGAGTAACAGCAAAGAGGTGAGTGAGGGGAGAAAGAAGATAAGGGAGAAGTGTCAGTGGGCCAAAAGGTATTTGAAGGATAAGCCACGATAAGAAGTCTGGATTTTATTCTGAGTGAGAAGGGAATCCTTGGCCGGTTTAGAACACAGATGTGCTATGACATGATCACTCTGTCAACTTGGTACCAGATACACTCTGGGGAGGCAAGGGTAGAAGCAGGAAGCCAGCTGCGATGTTGGTGTTCTGTCACACTGGGTTCCCAGGCTACACGGATCAGAGCTAATAAATATATTACTCAGTTCTGTTTCTGATCTCCTGTGTTGGATTACGGCTAAATTTGGCAAGATGGCCAGGGGAGAGAAATCCTTCAAGACCTTGCTCACAAAGGAAGATAAGAGCTTCTTTACACCCACCTGTTGGGTAGCTGAGGAGTGGAAGGGGGAGGAAGAACATGTCTATTTGGAGTCTAGCTATCCAGCCACTTAAGAATCCATCTCTCTCTCCTTCCTTCACTGAGTGGACCATGGGAAGGATGGTGGCTGATGAGCCGGTGCTGATGAGCAGAAAGGGATAGGATTGGAAAGGAGTCACCACCATGTAAATAAGGCCAAAGCAAGACAGATGGCTCAAAGTTATTGGAATTTTTCACAGGGTTGGCCTTTCAAGGCACAGGGAGCTCTGGTGAGTAAAAAAATGGTAGGACTAACCCTCAGGGGACGGACCCTTGGGAGGAGTGACCCACTGGACCAGAGGAGGGAGTTGGTGTCTATGGCCTGCTGTCTGTTTGGGACCTGGATTTCAGCAAGAGACATGACTAAGCACCAAAACATGTCTAATTTTCCAAAGTTCACATCTTCCATCGTTCCATTTCCATCTCTCCCCACATTCCAGTGCTCTCTGAATCCCTACCCCTAAGGGTTAAAATCAAGCAAAACTCCCCAGAAAACTGAGGACTTTCATTCTCTTGTCAACTGGGTCCAAGCAAATGGTATTCTCTCTACTTTCCCAGCTCCCTCACCCTCTGCTTTTTTCTCTCCTCTATTGTCTCCATTTCATTTTTTTTTTTTTTAGGATTTTATTCATTTATTCGACAGAGAGAGAGAGCACAAGCAGGGCAGTTGCAAGCAGAGGGAGAAGCAGACCCCCACTGAGCAAGGAGCCCAATGTGGGACTCGATCCCAGGACTCCAGGATCATGACCTGAGCCGAAGGCAGACGCTTAACCGACTGAGCCACCCAGGGGCCCCTATTATCTCCATTTCTAACAAAGGAGGCCCTGAAGCAGGTTGCAGTTGCCAAATATGGGAGAGATGTCACCAACAGGAGTCACCATGATGGACCCCAAGCACCAAACCCCTTGTTCCATCCCCACCCCAGGCAACGCAGGAGTGGGCAGACAGAGTTTTTGCAAGATGCAGTAGAACACACTGATCAAGAATATGGGCCTAGCAGGGGCATCTGGCTGGCTTAGTCAGTTAAGCGTCTGCCTTCAGCTCAGGCCATGATCTCAGGGTCCTGGGATCGAGCCCCACTGCAGGCTTCCTGCTCAGCAGGGAGTCTGCTTCTCTCTCTCTCTCTCCCTCTGCCCACCCCAACTCACTCTCTCTCTCTCTCCCTCTCAAATAAAAAAATAAAAATAAAATCTTTAAAAAAAAAAAAGGAATATGGGTCCAGCAGTGAGGGGGTCTTACCTTGCTTCAGGCCCTTCCTGAACCATGTACTTGCAGTGTAACCTTGGACAAATGACTTAACTTCACCAAGCCTCAGTGTTACAGTCATAACATGGTAATAATACTACTTATCTCACAGGGTTTTTGTGTGGATTAAGTGAGAAATTACATATAGCATGCCTTTGGCATAGTATCTGACACACTGTAAAAAATGGGACATATTATCATCATTAACATTTTATTAAGAAGGGAGGCTGGTATCCAGCTGCCTCTGCACAGAATGCCAATAAATGAGTGGTTACACGGCCAAGGAATATGAATTGGTGGGTGCAAGCAGTGTTTGTGTGGGTTTACTGAAAGGGGGTTAGGGAGTGAAGTTTATCTTCTCACTATTAAGTTCATTTAAAAATAGGGGCGCCTGGGTGGCTCAGTAGGTTAAGCATCTGACTCTTGATTTCGGCTCAGGTTATGATCTCAGGGTCCTGAGATGAGCCCTGTGTCGGGCTCCGCGCTGGGCATGGAGTCTGCTTAAGATTCTCTCTCTCCCTTTGCACCCCGCCCCCCAAGCACTCAAAAAAAAAAAAAAAAAAGAGGGATCTCGGGTCCCTGGGTGGCTCAGTGGTTAAGCACCTGCCTTCCATTCAGGTCATGATCCCGGAGTCCCTGGATCGAGTCCCACATCGGGCTCCCTGCTCGGCAGTGAGTTTGCTTCTCACTGGGAGAGGGAGAAGCAGAGGGAGACCCTCTGCCCTCTCATGCTCTCTCTCACTCTCTCTCTCTCTCTCAAATAAATAAGTAAAATCTTTAAAAAAAAAAAAAATGAGGGATCTCTGAGAGACACAACGGCTGGTTCTAACACCACTACCCACTTGGAGGAAGGCTCCAACAAGCTTTGTTTCTCCTCTCAGGGCGTTTGCCATCTACAAGAGGGAGATATAATGGTGAGCATAACAGTAAACGTAAGTAACATCCCAGGTGTCCTTGGCCAGAGGGAGCTCTGTCTTCCCCGTGGTTCTCTCCCAGCCAGGACCTCCCCGACCGCTCACAAAACCCGCCTAGCTCTGGCAGCCACAGTTCTTATGAAAGTCAAGTCCAGCTCTCACTGAATGCGGACCGCATGCACATACACACATGCACAAAGCAAAGGCTTATGGAGCCTTCGTCTTGGGTCAGTCTCTCACAGGTGTTACTTTATTAACCATCAACACAATCCTGTGAGGTACATACTACCTTGCCCTCATTTTAATCATGACAACACGGTAGCACGAGGTTCAGTAATGTCTGCAGGATCACCCAGCTAAAAAGGGGAGGAGCCAGGATTCGAATCCAGATAATAAGATGCCAGGGTGAGCTCTTTTACATTCCCACCCATAACTGAACCTCCGGTGCTGGAATTTTAGGCACCGTTTTATGAGAGGGTCTTAAAGGGTCACAAATCCCTACACTTCATCTGTGACATAAGGAGAATTGGATGCACAAATTTTAGCTATTTTTTTCAACCTTAAAAGTCAATTAAACTGAACAAAGTTTGGTGACCCCCATTACCCGGGCCAATGGATCTCCACGTGGCGAGGGCAATCTGGAAATGTGCAGGAATATTTTAGGTTGTCACAATGGGGACTAATAGCATGAAGAACCTGCAGCTGCTAAATGGTCTGCAGCTCTGAAGACAGGTCGGAGTAAAGAATCGCCCTCTTGGGTTCCTGGGTGGCTCAGTCAGTTAAACCTCTGCCTTCAGCTCAGGTCATGATCTCAGGGTTGTAGGATGGAGCCCTACCTCGGGCTCCCTGTTCAGCGGGGGAGTCTGCTTCTCCCTCTTCCTCTGCTCTCCCACTTCTCCCCCACTGCTCATGCTCTCTCTCTCTCTCTCTCAAACAAATAATAAAATCTTTTTAAAAAATTAAAAAGAAAAAAGAATCGCCCTCCTCCTGCAGTGACAGCACCCACTGAGGAGCTCCCATTGGCAATGGAGGTACAGTGTCCAGTTAAAGAGTTCTAACAGTGCTCCCCAAGACAGGGAGGAATACTGAGCAATCAGAGTCTCCTCAGTCCCTCTCTTACTGAGTTTCAGCAGTCTGACCATTCTTGTTACAAGATTCTGTTTCTGCAAACTTTGGCAATTTCAGACAAGGTTATCTCTATCAGAAAAAAAAATCATACTGGCATTTGGGTGTCATCCCATCATCTACCTGAATTACACTGAATGTCTTTTCGTCAATGATCTATGTGGGTAACTGGAGCATGAAAGATTGCACCAGCATAAACAAAGGCAGGATAAAAATATGCTCCTTCTTTGAGTCTGCACCCAGTAATGGTTATATTAATCACCATTATCATTATAGTTACCCTCCCCGGTATCATCAGAATCAATTCAGCAACTGCTTCTCGTGGTGACGTCTCCTTATTACAACATGGTATTAATTGTATCCAAGTTGATTTTCTGCTCCTACTGCTGAACAGCTGTGTGGGAGTAAATATCCCTCAGTGAAACACCAGCTCAGGCTGCCAGGACTCGGGAAACTGATCCAGATGTGAGCAGGATTGGGGGCAGCTGCAGAAGAAAATACCCCAGTGTCTGTGCTAAATTTAGTGACCAGTGTCCGGTTTTAGGGATTCTGGTTCTTCCTTTCAAATACAGTGAGCCATCAAAGAGTTAACAGCTTGAGTTTGGCTTTTTATTAGTTTAATCTAGGTCAGAAACATTCATCCTGAGGAACTTTGGTGCCTTCTTTATAAAAAAGGAGAAAGTACAACCACCAAGAGAATAAACACACGGATTCCCTAAACATCTGATTAAAACTGTAACTATCCCAAATTTCTACTGTGGTTATTGGGGAACAGAGCCATCTCAGCACTTTGATTTTTTTTTTTTTAAGTACTTCAAAGCACTTCACTTTGTGACTTCTGCAAATTAGAGCTCTCACCCTTTTTTCCCTGGACAGACTGAGCCAATTACACACCAGACCAACAGCAATTTTGGTCCCTTCCCTTAGAGTCTCCAACTGACCAGCAAAAGTGCCAGAAGACCTGTTGATTTGTATCTCTCTTGTTGTTTTTTATCATTTCCATTGCCTCTGGGCATCATGAACTGTGTTTATTTTACTTTATTTTGTTTTAATGATCTAACAATGAGTTAAGATTCAGCTCACTTAACTATCCCTCTTTAGTGCTTGTTTATCCATGTGACCTTTGTGAGGTTACCTGGACCACCATTTCTTCATCTATTAAAAATGGCAGCAATTTTGGGAGCCTGAGTGGCTCAGTCAGTTAAGCGCCTGACTCTTGGTTTCGGCTCAGGTCATGATCTCAGGGTCCTGGGATCGAGTCCCACATTGGGCTCCTTGCTCAGCGGGGAGTCTGCTCGAAGATTCTCTCCCTCTGCACCTCCCCAAACTTGCG
Organism: Mirounga leonina; assembly: GCF_011800145.1. Taxonomy (NCBI): domain Eukaryota; kingdom Metazoa; phylum Chordata; class Mammalia; order Carnivora; family Phocidae; genus Mirounga; species Mirounga leonina. The sequence continues at coordinate 10,522,039 of NW_023270320.1, forward strand.
CGCTTTCTCTCTCTCTAAAATAAATAAATCTTTTAAAAATAAAAAAAATTAAAATAAATAAAAATGGCCCCAATTCCACTTCTGGAAAAACACTAATTCAGAAAGATAAATGCTCTCCTATGTTCATTGTAGCATCATTTACAATAGCCAAGATATGGAAACAACTTAAGTGTCCACTGATAGGTGAATGGATAAAGATATGGTATGTATTTTTGCATATTATATATATATGGAATATATATATATATAGGAATGGAATGCTACTCAAAAGAAAAAAGAAGGAAATCTTGCCATTTACAACATGGATGGATCTTGAAGGTATTATGCTAAGTGAATAAGTCAGACAGAGATAGACAAATACCCCATGATTTCACTTATAAGTGGAATCTAAGACACAAAATAAAACAAACAAACAAAATAAAACAAGACCCAGACTCATAGATACAGGGAAGAGTGGTGGTTGCCTGAGGGAGGGGGTACAGAGGGGGAGGGAGGGGGTGCTGGCATAATGGGTGAAGGTGGTCAAAAAGTATAAACATCCAGTTATAAGATGAATAAGTCATGGGGATGTAACGTACAGCATGGGGAATATAGTCAATAATATTGTATTAACAGAATGAGAACAAATGGTAACCAGACTTATTGCGGTAATCAGTTTGCAATGTATACAAATGTCAAATCACTCTGCTGTAGGCATGAAATTAATAGAATATCATATGTCAATTATTTCTATTCAATAAAAAATTGTTCATTTTAGTTTTAAAAAATAAGAATAGCTGGTCTTTTCTCTGCTCTCTAGATGAGCAGCAGTAAGGTAGACAGGAGACACTGCAGGGCTGAGCTCAGTGCAACAAGCCCACTGGGGTTTCTGGGAAGGTATGGAAAAGCTTCTAGAAAGTCATGGACAGTACATGGCAGGAGCCTCACCCTGTTACCTTCGGCCCTACTATCCCCCTTCCAAGAAAATGTCCTAGGAAAGGCTGTAATAATGGGCTCACAAGTTTTTACATATGAATGCAATTTGCTTCAATATTTACAATAATGAACAGTTACAACCAATCTAATTATCAACAATATAAGATTAGTTAAATAAATTATGGAATATTATAATGAAATATGTAGATAATGAAATATTATATAGCCATTAAATTATGATTTTCAAAAATTTGGTAATGCCATTGGAAAAATTCAAACAACTAGGTTTTAAAAAAAGATTAAAAATCATTCATTTTTTTAAAAATTTGGCATATCCACACATATGGATAATCATAGTGCTTGTGTGTGTGTGTGTGTGTGTGTCTGAGTGTGTGTGTTTAACATGTATATTTGTATAAAAGGAGGGAAGGAGGGGAGGAAATTGAGAGAGAGAGAAATACACCAAAAATATTAATAATTGTTTATCATTTGATGGGCTCTTGTGTGATTATATTATGTTTTCAATTTTCCAAATTTTCTAATAAGAATATTTGTTACTTTTACAATCAAGAGAAGTAAGTTTTTTTTTTTTTAAAGATTTTATTTATTTATTTGACACACAGAAAGAAAGCACAAGTAGGCGAGGCAGGCAGAGAGAGAGGCAGAAGCAGGCTCTCCACTGAGCAGGGAGCCCAATGCGGGACTCGATCCTGGGACTCCAGGATCATGACCTGAGCCGAAGGCAGTCGCTTAACCAACTGAGCCACCCAGGCGCCCTGAGAAGTAAGTATTTTAAATGATTTTTTTTTAAGATTTTATTTATTTATTTGAGAAAGAGAGAGAGAGCGCATAAGCTGGGGAAGGGCAGAGGGACAAGCAGACTTCCCACTGAGTGTGGAGCCCAACGCAGGGCTTGACCCTGGAACCCTGAGATCATGATCTGAGCTGAAGTCAGACACTTAACCAACTGAGCCACCCAGGCACCCCTGTGTGAAACTATTAAAATTATATTTTAAAATAGTTTTAAGATGTGGGAAAATGCCTCTACAAAGAAATCAAGGTAAATTCTTATTTCACTGAGTGATACGCATTTAAGTTTCCTCCATGTATTTCCATGGAGAATAAATTCTTATGATTGCAACTCTATCCAAAGTTATGAATGAAAAAAAGTAAACACATTAAGATATTAACATTGGTTATTTCTGAATGACAGGATTGGGGTGATCTTAACTTTTTTCTTAATTTTTTTTAAATTAGAACACGACAAACAACAAAAATATGTTTCCAAGAGTTAAAAAAATAGGTCTGATATTGCCAAAAATTCATTTTTTGAATTTAATACTTAAGATATTAAAATATTTTATTAAATAAAGGGTTTTCTAAAGATTTTATTTATTTATTTGCCAGAGAGATAGAGGGAGAAAGAGAACACAAGCAGGGGGAGTGGGAGAGGGAGAAGCAGGCTCCCCACTGAGCAGGGAGCCCGATGCGGGGCTAGATCCCAGGACTCCAGGATCATGACCTGAACTGGCGCCCGACTGACTGAGCCACGCAGGTGTCCCTAAAAATATTTTTAAAAACTTTTGTGGACCCCATTATATGAATTCCCTCCTCTTAGATATAATATATATATATTCTGATATATGGAGTGGGAAGGGACTTTCCTTATTCTGGACCAAGTACAATGTGCCCAAACAAAATATCTCTATAGCCCAGAGAATAACCAGAACAACCATCGGCCAAACACCCATCTTGCCGTCCTGCCTGGACTTAGAGCCACTGTGCCCATCAAGGCCAGTGAAGCTGTGAACTGTTGCTCCTTACGATGCCAATACCTAGAGACGCTGGTTGAAACTGACAAGTAAGAAGTGGAGTGTTCAAATGTCTCATCTCAGGATCCCGCATCAACCATTCCAAAGCCTGTTTCTAGTAGCCTCTTAATATTGACTCATGCCAAAGATGTGGAAAATCAAGCTGTGATTAATTAAACATATAATTCTGAATGAGACAGACATCACTTCTTGGCTTTGAGAAATGCTGCAGAATAGAACAATCATTTTAAGAAACACATTTAAAAAAAAAAATTGAATCCTGAGGACAAATGAGCCATTGCCCACACTCTGTAAAACGGACCAGTCCTTCCAATCTATAATCCAAGATGCACATACATACATTTGTACCTAAGTTGCAAGTTTTAGACAAATAGGTATAAACTATTCATATTTGTCCAATATATATTTTTGGAAGGAGAGGAAAATTGCAAATCCTATTAAAATGAAAGTTGAATTTTAACTTTAATAAACATTTTTGAGATTTTTTTTTCATCTGTACAATGACACGGGGAACTTTTTTTAAGTCTTGGGGTTTGCGTCTCTGTCTTGCCTGTAACAAAGGACTTGGACTCCCTCAATCTCTATCTCTTAACCCCACTTCAGCCTTGGCTTGGCTCCTGTGGTCTTGGGTCTCCCTCTTCCTGAGCACAAAGACAACTGATCCCTCCATATGTGACTGGAGGAGCGGTCTACCCAAAGCATATGTATTTAATCAACTTTAATACCCCTGCAGTCCGGAGGAAATGAAATGCCTGGGACTGGGAATAATTATCATTTCCATTACATTAGCAAGTTTTGCTGGCGTGCCAGAGGGGCAGGGCTCTCTCCATCACTCTGTTAATGCTGGCTGGCAGCTTAGGGGAGGGCAGGCACCGACTGTCCAGTCAGTAACTGATAGGCACGCATACCCAACCTCTTCCCTCTCTTGCTCTCAGTTGTCCTCCTTCAATTTTCCCGTCTACCTTGAGGTTACAGAATCTACTATGATTAATGAAGAATGTGGCTGAGCTTTCAGGTTTTCTTCAACATGTCCTTAATATTACTCTTCATTGAAAGAGGTAAATCAAAATCTGTGGCCTTTACAGTGAAATATTAGTGGGCATATAGGCAGTCCAAATAAGAAAGTTCCAGAGAGGGCGCCTGGGTGGCTCAGTCGGTTAAGCGACTGCCTTCGGCTCAGGTCATGATCCTGGAGTCCCGGGATCGAGCCCCGCATCGGACTCCCTGCTCTGCAGGGAGCCTGCTTCTACCTCTCCCACTCCCCCTTTGTGTTCCCTCTCTCACTGTGCTTCTCTCTGTCAAATAAATAAATAAAATCTTTAAAAAAAAAAAAAAGCTCAGAAAACATAGTAGCAGGAAGTTAAAGAGGTTGGACTTAGGAGGCAAGATGAGGGCTTTCTTTTCATCTGAAGAGCTGTAGCTTTGAATTTGATTTACAATGAATATATTTGCTTTTGTATATAAGAAGCCACTTTTTAGAATACAACATAAATCAGTATGTGATTAATTATCCATATAGTGCTAAACATAACTGCCACAAGAATGCAGAAGGGAAAACCTACAAGAGTATGAGCTAGAAGAGTGGGTATGACTTAGTGGTGACAGAGAGCATGCTAGTCCAAAGGAACAGTAGAAGTTAGAGTTCAGAGCCAAAAATACTGATAGATGATAGATCAGATAGATAGATGATAGATAGATAGATAGATAGATAGATAGATAGATAGATAGACAGATATAGATAGATATCTACAACTGATACCATTGAAGAAAAATTTCTAGCAGGGAAGTTATGGACAATGACATCTGATAAGACAGAGGCAGGAGGAAGAATCTTACATTTTATCCTATCAGCAAAGAGACCCCATTGGCCATCATTGAGCCTGTATGTTCAATTTTGAAATATGCTAATTAAGAGGTAGGCACATCTATTAAGATGTTCAAGTAAGATTCCAGGGATGTAGGGATTTATGAGTAATGAACAGAAAGGACTATGGAAGCCATTTGGGCTGCTCTCAGGAAGAGATGTCAGCTATGCTCCCTATTTTCAGTCATGCTATGTATCAAACCATCCCAAAACTCAGCCTAAAACAACAATACATTATTTTTCATGATTCTGCACTCTGGGCTGGGCTCAGCTCTTCTGCTTCATGTGGTATCTGCTGGGGGCTGAAATGCCCAAGATGGTTGTCACTCAGATATCTGTTGTCTTGGTTCAGGTGGCTACAGCATCTGAACTGCATCTTCAGCTAGGGGCTGGCTGGGTGTCAAGAACCATGAAGAATCTGTGATTTACCCCGCTTGCAAGCTAACAAGTCAGAGATGCTGGCAGAAGTCCTATGTGAGCCACAGAGAGGGCCTTATTACTTATGGCACAGAAATCAGCATAAGCTTCATGTTTGCATGGGTTCCCCTGCTGTCTGTCCCCTGGCAGCACAATGGAGTGACTCAGGTAGATGTTGCTCACAGACTAGGTTTGTGCCATAGCTGAGAAATCCTGAGCTTAGGAAACTCCAAATCTTATAAGGGGGCTGCTAACAAACATGTCCAACTTTGTCCCTGAGGGAGGAAACATTATCGTTATTATCCTGGTCAGGAAGCAAATCTGCCCTTTGCCCAGGAAGAAGACCCTATCTCTGTCCTCCAAGGATCTTTGTTATACAAACATCCTTGAAAAGACAGTCCAAGACAAAAGCTGTCGAAAGACATGTAGGAACACCATGGAGAATTGAACCCCCAACGCTGGATATCACTCTTTCTCTCTATGACCTCTCCCTGGGGCAGCTTCTTCACAGCATGATGGGCTCAAGAGAGGCAAACCTTTATATGGTGGCAGGTGTCCAAAGGGCAGAGTTGGAGGCTGCCTACAGGCACAACATCACTTCTAGAGCATGCTGTTGAGTCAAAGTCCATCCCAAAGCCAGTCCAGATGCAGGAGTAGAGGAAATGGACTCCACCTCTCAACATGAGGAGAAATATATGCTCCAGGGAGGGAAAGGATTGACCGTAGTCATGGTTGGTGCCCATCTACCGAACTCCCTACCAAGTGGGAGCAGTGATATCCACATTATGGGAAGTAAGCATTTAACGTACGTAGAACATCTTAAAAAGTAACAGTTCTGGAAAAAGTGATGAATGGGAACAGAAAGGCTGGGTGGGAAATGTGATACTGTTCAAGTAGACCTTGGATAGAAAAATGTTAAGAATTACTCTTTCAAAGATACCACAAACACATAACTGCAGTGGTTACCAATCCTGACTTTCAGATACCCCTGATTTACCTACTGGAAAATATGACTAAGAGATCTTGGATGGGCACAGGTGTGTGTTTTAAAACTACTGTGCCCCAGATTAATCTATTGGCCTATTCGTGGCCCAAAACCCTCTGGCATTGATTTCTTCCTTGATAGAGACTTTGCTTCCTCCATAGAAAGTATGCTTTGTTTGTATCTCAATTTTCAATTTTGGTGGTTTCTAGTACTTCCATGACAATATAGAGCACCCCTGATAGTGTTCCCTAGCTTGGGCTCCACCCTCCAATGGGTTTTCTCCAAGAATTCTAAGAGTCTTCCTGATCCTAGAACTAAGACACTAAAACCAGTGTTGGCTAGTGGTTACCAAACCTGACTGAGCATCCAAAGCATCTGGGTGGATTTTTTAAGTGCATATCCCCATATGAACCCAGATTCACTGATCAGAGTCTAAAGATGAGGTCCAGGAATCTATAAGGTCCCAGATGATTGATTGTCATGTAGCCAGTCTGGCTTATCCGGAGCACCCAAACCCAGGGACCTGTAATTTAGCTGATTTCTGCCCAACCACTTTGTTACTGTCCCAAGGGCTCGCCTTTCTTCCCCAGAGACCCCATCCCAGCTTCGGCCTTCTCCCCTTCACTCTAAGACTCCTCAGTGAGGCGGCACCTCAGGCAGAGCTGTATTGCTTTAGGTATCAGCAAAATGAGGGAAAGCGAGGCACCACAGAATCTCAGTACTTCGATAAACAAAACAACTGCCATGATCGTTGGCACTTTGTTGGTGAAGAAAGAAAAGCAATACAAGGTTTCAGGAAGCTTCAAGCACGCCACAAGTTAAAATTTGAAAATGTGTAGCCCACCCCTGAGGCACTTTGCAATTTCTGCTCAGTCCCCCTCTGGAATTCTAGAGTTGACAGGCAGGTCTGTGGTCAAGTGAAATCATCACACAGGTCAAAAGGTAAATAAAGGTTCACTACCTGTCCTAGACCAATGCCTTACTGTCACATTTCCAACAAATAGTTTTACTTATCATCCTTTGAACAAATACATTTTAACAAATATATTTCTAAATGAAACAAGAAGGCCTTTTCAAAATATTTATATTTCACGTTTTTGTCAATGCCATAAAGAAATGACAGTCTCAGATAAAGATCACAATGGATCTCCTAGAGGCTGGCTGTAGTCCTTAGTCATGCTCTTCTTGGTCCTCATGGGTTTTCTAAAAATTGTGCCAATATCTTGAAATTCCACATAAAAATCCAGATTTCTGGCATCTCCTGAAAAGTCAGGAGACTGAAATCCCTGGGCTCACTCCTGAAGGCCAGTCATCTAAGGTGAATAGGATTTTCTCTGTCAGATGAGGCATGAGCCCTCCAATTGGCCACATTTTCCATATGGCCTGGGACAGGGCCTGTCAGCTTCTGGGCCCCTGAGGCATCTGAGTCTGCGTCCTGCGCTAGGGCCATGGGACCTCTGGAGAAATCAATACACAAGATGTTCGGGAATGTATTCTGAGAGAAACAAATGAAATAACAGTATCAAGACCAAGGAAAGTTTTAGAGCAAAGAAGAAACGGAAGTCAGCCAAACTACAGCAGGGACCAAATGTCCTGAGAGCCGTAGTCTAAAGATCTATGTCCTCATCTCAGCTCTGCCGCTCAGCCAGGAGAGTCTCCAGCCACATCACTGAATGTCTCTGTGCTTCTGAGTCCTTACCTGTGACCCAAAGGAAGGAAGAAAACTGATGTCCTAGCATCCTGTGGCTCTAAGAGAGGGTCAGCAAACTGCAGTCCAAAGGTCAAATCTGACCAGCTGCCTGTTTTTGCATGGCCCACTAGCTAAGGATGTTTTTTGTGGTTTTCCATGGTTGGGGGGGAAAAAAACCTCAAATGAAAAATAATATTTCCTGGTACAGGAAAAGTATATGAAATCCTAATTTCAGCAGACGTAAATGAAGTTGTATTGGAACACTGCCACGTTTGTTCATTTACATATTGTCCATGGCTGCTTTTAGAGTACAACAGCAGTGTTGCATTGTTGGCCCAGAGTCTGTGGCCCACCAAGCCTCAAATATTTACTATGTGGCTCTTTACAGGAGAAGTTGGCTGGCCCTGGTCTAAGATATCATTCTAAGCTGTTCCACTAAGACCTAAAACTCCCCCAGGGAGTCCCTCTCTTGTGTTTATATAAAGCATTCTTTCTAAAAGAATGTGAAGGTGCCAGGTGATTCTTTCAGTAGCAGGGTATTTTAAGTATGACCAAAGCATTTACATAGGCCTTTTTTCCATGGGAATATTAATAATAGCAGCTATCACTTATTGAACACACGCGAAGTTCCAGGCATTTCACGGGTGTTACCTCATGAAAGTCCTCCACAAACCCATGAGGTAGCTTTCTTCATCCCTCCCCCACCTGCCCCCGCTTTTTAAAGTAAGTAAACCAGGGATGCTTGAGTGACTCAGTTGGTTAAGCGTCTGCCTTCCACTCAGGTCATGATCCCAGGGTCCTGGAATCAAGCCCTGTGTCTCCCTGCTGTATAGGGAGCCTGCTTCTCCTTCTCCTTCTGCCTTTCCCCCTGCTTGTTCTCTCTCTCTCTCAAATAAAAATCTTTTAAGTATATATATATATATATATATATATATATAAGGTAAGTAAACCAAAGCTTAGGAAATTTATTTTTTTTAATTTTTATTGTTATGTTAATCACCATACATTATTACATCATTAGTTTTAGATGTAGTGTTCCATGATTCATTGTTTGCATATAACACCCAGTGCTCCATGCAGAACACGTCCTCTTTAATACCCATCACCAGGCTAACCCACCACCCCACCCTCCTCCCGTCTAGAACCCTCAAAGAAGAAGATAGCAGGAGGGAAAGAATGAAGGGGGGAAATCGGAGGGGCAGACGAACCATGAGAGACGATGGACTCTGAAAAACAAAGCTTAGGAAATTTAAATAATATTCCCAAGGCCAAACAGTTCCTGAATGGCCAAGTTCAGTCTGTCAGACCCCACAGATGAATGTCTCTGTTTACACAGCGAATGCCAATCCCCAGGGACATGAGGCCCAAAGATAAATTGGGAAGAACACCATACTCTGCTGCAACCAAAATTTCTTTTCTCATCAACCCCATCCCACCCCAATTCTAAAAGCCCTACCTATAATACATGGACCTGACTGACTTTCCTCTTCAATCTTCTCTTTTTCATCAAAAAACCATTGCCATAGAAGCTGAGGATAGCCAATGTTCTTCGACAGGATGATAGGACGCTTGGTCCTCATGAAACCGAAACCCCGTTGGCCACTGATGTGTTCAGCCAGTGGGGCGTCACCATTCCACATGAACACGGCCTCAAAATCATGCTGCCATTCTTGGCCATTCACTTTCATCCTGGCAGCATTTTTTTCACTTTTTTTCATTGAAGCAGATGTTCTGGAATGGAGGGACCCTCATCAAGCAGTGGTGCACTTGCAAAAATGAACCACAAATAATAGAAAGGGTGAAGTAACCAGAGAGTAGAGGCAGAGCGGTGGCAAAGACGGGCTGGCGGGAGGAAAAAGAGATGAGAACAGGCATCCCATGGACGAGGGAGGCAGAGAGATGGATGGGGAGAAGGAAGAAGGAAAAGAAGGAGGAGGGACAATGGACGAGACAGAAAGTAGAAAGAATATGAGAAGTATGAGAAAACAAAAGGAGAAGAAATAAAAGAGTAGATCATTTTTCCCAGAGGAGAAAGAAAACATCCAACCACCCTATGTCCCTAATCCTTTTCCCACCTGGATCCATCTGCAACAGTTCCAATTTGAATCCAAATAATGTCTGAGATTTGGGATTCATTGGTAAACTAGCTCTGATTCCCTAATCCCAGCACCGGATGTTTGGGGGTGTTGGGATTTGGAGTTAATTAATTCAGCCACCTGTAACACCCGTTCAGATGTTGCTACCTTTTCATCTTCGTGCAAAGGTATTTGCAGATGCTGAGCAAATATTTCCACAGCCCTGAAGAGCTGCGTCTCAGCCTTCCTAGGCAAACTCTTTAGCTCCATGCTCCTTTATTTCCAAGTGCAGACCTTGAACTTCATGTAGGGATCCCAGAGAGAATTTATAGCTTTCTATACTCCTTTAACTTGTTTATGTGTGACCTCTTTATTATGCTGGCTGCATGTCCATCCTGCTATGGAAAATAGAGAGAAAAACCTATAATAGGTAAAGGGTGTAATTTTAGTCTCTCAAGCATAAACGCTCATCCCTTTATGAGATAAAGCAGACTCAAAAGAATCTCACAAAGGGAATTTGGGGCCAGCCTGATGAGACTTCCCTCAGCTTACCTTCACACAGATGTAGAAGCCTGCTCTTCAAAAAAGTGACCCCTCTGGGTGTCTCCTCAGATTTTTACTGTCATATCCAAGTAGAGTGTTTATAGATACTCCCCCTGCAAACAGTGATCATAGCCATTAGAAAGTTTAAAAGTACTAAACTCCTTACCACCGAGTAGTAACTGAAAGCTTTAAGAGGCACAATATATAGGGACGCCTGGGTGGCTCAGTTGGTTAAGCATCCGACTCTCAATTTTGGCTTAGGTCATGATCTCAGGATTGTGAGATTGAGCCCCAAGTTGGCTCTGCACTGGGCATGGAGACTGCTTAAGATTCTCTGTCTTCCTCTCCCTCTTCCCCTCCCCCGCCTCTTTCTCCCTTTAAAAAAAAAAATAGGCACAACAAATAGATAGGTTTGTCTGAAAGACATCAATTAAAATCATTCCCCAGAATATTTGCCTAGCACATGCTAGGATCTACTCTGCCCAGGCTAACACATGGGGGGCTTTGTGAGCCAGGCAAGACATCAAGGGCTCTACTGTTTTGATCCAATGGAGTAGCCCCCTTCCCCCCAAACCCCTTATGGTATATGTCCTCTACCTATTCTATAGAGAATTGAGAATAAACAAACTTGTAGGAGAATTGGAATTAAAACCCTTGTCCCTGAGGGGGACCTGTTGTTTTTCCACTAGATCACATTCCTCCTACCTTTAGAAATAAAATAATTTCTTCCAAGAACACAGATCCCCCTCCTTTGTAAGGTAGGTGTTTGTCTGACCAACAAGCAGTTTAAGAATCTCGATATATCTCCTTCCATCTTTGAAAAACAAGGCTGTAATGTAAACAATCTAATCAAACATAGAATTTGTAATATCCGCTGGAAGTTGAAGGACATTGCAATTGGTAGCTTCTAATAAGCATGCTGGGATTGTTATCTGCATGGCAAAGGATCTCTTGGGGGACGGAAAAAGGTTGGTCAAGCACAATTATCTTGTATCACAGTGAAAATTTTTAACCGCTCCAATATGTTGATGGTGAGATTTAATCTTAGTGTAAAGATACCTTTATCAACCATTGGGATTTATCATGCACACAAAGCAATTTAGACATGCATGATTCTTGCCTTTAAGGATCTTTCTAAAATGGAATTCCTCTCCATGGATACTCATTTGTATTGGTGGAATTTCTTGCTAAGAAAACAAAATGTCTTTCAAAATCCCAGGTTGTTACCAACTTGTCATATTGGAAAGATAATACAATTTCAGCTGAATATTCCCTCTCCAGTCAAAAGTTAATGAGATAATGAGCTCAGTTTAATTTCCTGGTAAGGACACCATTTTCAAATCACAAAGTCCCCAGACAATTCTGGCATTTCTCACTTCCTTCATTCCTGGTGCCCTTCATTTACAAAGAAACAATAAAAGATGCAAGTTCCAATTTTTAGCACAACCTTCCCCCAATCTGATTTTCATCTTAGCCTATATTTTATCCACCTATCTGGTCCCACTGTCCATCCCCTTCATTAAAGAGAGAGAGAGAGAGAGCATGCACGCACAAGAGCAAGCCTGCAACAGAGAAGACCTTGCGCTAGAGACAAAGAACACATAACAGAGTAAGAAGAGCCTGTTCTTAGGGAATGCAGCCTAGGGTAGATAACTAACGGACGCATCCTAAGTCTTCTGTTCTGGGAGAAAGGGTGTGGCCTTGTGGGAACACCATGGAGGAGCATTTAATCCTGCTTGGAGGAATCAGAAAAGTCTTCCTAGAGAAGATATTTTGAGCCGAGCCTTCAAGGATGAATAAGAATACCCGAGGTGAAGAAAAGGAGATACAAATGCTCCCTAAATCCTTTTTTTTAAGATTTTATTTTTAAGTAACCTCTACAACCTACAACCTCAAACTCACAACGCCATGATCAAGAGCCACACCCTCTTCCAACTGAGCCAGCTAGGTGCCCTCTCCCTAAATTCTTGAAATGCACCAGGGACTTAGAATGTAGGACAGAAAAGTGAAAGAGGATGAGCATTTTGTGACCCGATGAGGAACTTAAATCCAACATGGAGACTTTGTACTTTATCCTGTGATCTAAAAAAGTTACCATGGATTTTTCAGCGAGGTAACAACAGCTTCAAATTTGTATTTGAGATATAAAACCGGCAATCATGGTTAAAATAGAAGACAGAGAAACTTGTCAAGCAAAATTTCAAAGACAGACTAGGAGGGGAGGAAACCCTAAAGCAGGATATTGGTAGTGGACAAGGGAGAACGGGGTGTGTTGGACACCCTCCTGCTTCCTAGTATCACCAGCAGATCTCCTGTGAGCATTTCTTTTTTTTTTTTCCTTTTTTTAAATTTTATTTTATTATGTTATGTTAGTCATCATACATTACATCATTAGTTTTTGATGTAGTGTTCCATGATTCATTGTTTGCGTTTAACACCTCCTTAATACCCATCACCAGGCTAACCCATCCCCCCACCCCCCTCCCCTCTAAAACCCTCAGTTTGTTTCTCAGAGTCCGGAGTCTCTCATGGTTCATCTTCCCCTCCGATTTCCCCCCCTTCATTTTTCCCTTCCTACAATATTTTTTTTAACATATAATGTATTATTTGTTTCAGAGGTATAGGTCTGTGATTCAACAGTCTTACACAATTCTCCTGTGAGCACTTCTGCTCTCAAATCATCTACACCTTAAGCCCTGAACAGTTTCCCATCCCTCATGCACACTTTGGCTGAGCGAAAAACAAGGATCCCTGCATTCATTTGAATCTTTTTTTCTGTTTTGAAAATGAAGACTGGCAGATAATAATATCTCATCAGCTCAATTCCCAAAACACCAGCTGGTGGCCTCTTCAGGGTGACCTGGAACCAGCCCCAGAGAGCGTGGTTGCCTGTGTTTGCTGCTGATTAAGGCTCACTCCAGGTTCCATGGGCTGCCACAGCCAGCTGGGATGCTCTCACCTTCCAGCAGATACTCCACGTCTATCTTCATTTGCACTAAAGGCAGAGACTCACACCTTTCATCAGAGTAATGAGCAAAGACACCCACAACAACGAAATTGGATTCTTTGTGTGATGGCATCTCTTCCTAATCCTTCCATCTGTACCAGTTCTTCATTCTGGCTCTCTATCATGTCAGAAGGAGCTCAGGGATATGAATACCTTCCCCTCCTCCCCCAATTCAGGTTCTGAATTAATTTTCTGAATTTGGTACTGCAAAGTCTTCAGGATATTTTAGGACAGGGGTCTCCAAGCAATATAATGGAATTTATTGACAGAGCTCAGGGTTTCCAAGTTACCTCTCTGCCCTATGGTTCCTGGGGGATTTTTCTAGAGAGGTAAGCAGAGCTTGATAACCAAACCACTCCTGTTCTGCCCTTTTACACCCCAAGGTCTTAACTAATTTTTTTTGTCACAGCTTTCTTGAGCTACAATTTACATACCATAAAATTCATCTTTTAAAAGTATACAGTTCAGTTCATTAGTATATTCACAGAGTCATGCAACCATCATCACCATTTAATTTTAGAACATTTTCATCACCCCACAACGAAAGCCCATACTCATCACAGTTATTCTCCATCCCTCCCTCCCTCCAGTCCCTGGCAACCACCAACCTATTCTCTGTCTCTTCACACTTACCTAGTCTGGACATTCCATATAAACAGAATCATACAATATGTGGCCATAATGTTGTCAAAGTTCCTCCATGGTATAGCATATATTGGTATTCCATTCCCTTTTATCAACAAATAATATGACATTTTATGGATACACCACATATTATCTATCCATTCATTTGACAGACATTTGGATTGTTTCCAATTTTTGGCTACTATGAATAATGTGTTAGGAGCAGTTGGGTAAAAGTTTTTGTGTGGACGTATGTTTTCATTTGCCTTTGACATATACCTCCAAGTAGAATTGCTGGTTCCTATCGTAACTCTGTGTTTCACATTTTGAAGACCTGGCAAACCATTTTCCAAAGTGGCTGCACCATCATACATCCTCACCAGCAGTGTATGAGGGTTCCAATTTCTGCACACCTTCACCAACACCTACTACTATCTGTCATCTTTCTTCTAGCCATGCCCCTTGGTGTGAAGTGGTATCTCATTGTAGGTTTGATACACATGTCTCTAATGATGAATGATGTTGAGCATCTTTTTAAGTGTTTATTGGCCATTTATATCTGTTCTCTGGAGAAATGTCTATTCAAATCCTTTGCCCACTTTTTTTTTCATTGAAGTATAGTTGACACGCAATGTTACATTAGTTTCCGGTGTACAACATAGTGATTGGACAACTCTATACCTAACACTATGCTCAACCCCAAGTGTAATTACCATCCATCACTATACAATGCTATTACAATACCATTGATTATATTCCTTATGCTGTACCTTTTACTCCCATAACTTATTCATTCCATAGTGGGAGGCCTGTATCTCCCACTCCCCTTCACTCATTTTGCCTTTCCCCACCCCTCCCTTGTGGCAACCATTAGTTTGTTCTCTCCATTTATGGGTCTGTTTCTGCCTCTTTTAGTTTTGGTTTTTTGTTCATTTGTTTTGTTTTCAGATTTCACATATGAGTGAAATCATATGGTATTTGTCTTTCTCTGACTTATTTCACTCAGCTATATGATTTGCAAATATTTTCTCCCATTCTGTGTGCTGATTTTTCATTTTCTTTTTTTAATTGTTTTGTTTTAATATTTTATTTTTTATTTTGTTTAATTTTGTTTACTTTTTTTTACATTTTCTTGATTTCATTTGCAGCCCAAAAATCTTTAATTTTGATGAAGACCAATTTATCTATTTTTCATTGTTGTTCCTTGTGCTTTGGGTACCATATCTGAGAAACCATTGCCTAATCCAAAGTTACAAAGATTTCCTATTATGTTTTCTTCTAAGAGTTTTATAGTTTTAGATTCCTTTGGAGTTACTTTTTGTATATGGTGTGAGGTGGGGGCCAAGACCTTAACAATTAATATATAAGGGCGCCTTGGTGGCTCAGTCGGTTAAGCATCTTCCTTTGGCTCAGGTCCTGATCCCAGGGTCCTGGGATCGAGCCCCACATTGGGCTCCCTGCTCAGTGGAGAGTCTGCTTCTCCCTCTCCCCCTGCTTGTGCTCTGTCTTACTCACTCTCTCTCTGTCAAATAAATAAAAACCTTTAAAAAAAAAAGGAGCCTCTTGAAAAAAAAACAATATATAAATTATTTTGCTTTCTCCCTTCCCTGTGGCCCCAACACACACACACACACACACACTCTTCCTCTCTCTCTCTCTCTCTTCAATCTTTCATGAAGGCAACATCCCTCAGTTGAAATCCCAGCTTCAATTCTTCAAAACAAGAGCATTCTGGACCTCAGTTTCTTCAGCTATAAGATGAGAATAAACAAGGGCACCTGGGGGGCTGAGTTGGTTAAGCAACCAACTCTTGGTTTTGGCTCAGGTCATGATCTCAGTGTGGTGAGATCGAGCCCTACATCAGGCTATGTGCTCTCAGAGTCTGCTTGTCTCTCTCCCTCCACCTCTGCCCCTCCCTAACTCATGTTCTCTCTCCCTCTCTCAAATAAATAAATAAAATCTTTTAAAAAAATTTTAAATGAGAATAAACATACCTGTCATGTAGGATTGCTAGAAGATAAAGTGTGAAGGCCCTTTCTATTAGTTTCCATCAAAAACGTCACTGTAGTTCCTCCTAAGAGAAATTTTGAAAGACGATTTTTCTAAGCCAGCAGTTATCAAACATGACTGTACATCACACTCAGCTGGCAAGCTTGTTAATACACAGAATGCTGATCTCTACCTACTCATTTATTACTCAGAAGATCTGGGGTGGGGCTTGAAAATTGGCATTTATAACAAGGTCCCAGGTGATGCTGATGCTATAGGTCCAGGTACCACAGGGACCTCTGAAAATCATTAGGAATATAAAATGAATGTGTGGTGGTGAAGATACCACTCCAGAGCAGGAGGAGAGCAAACACCCAGAACGACATGGACTTTACTAAAAGTCACTGTGTGAATTTGAATCATATATTTTATGTCTATTCTGATGAATGGCACCAGGAGATAAACTAAGACCATTGTATTTCACATATCCCCAGATAATATATGTAACATAATGAACTTTTGTCTTGTCTTTGTAAGTAGCAGTACAGTTCTGATGAAATTATTCTCTAAATATTGAAGGCAGATTTGGAAATCTTGACCCAAACCAAGCCCATTTCATCCCTGCCTCTTCCCTTTGGATAGGGACCTGACCCAGGTGAGAGTCTGCACATCGTTGAGCCCAGTGCTGATTAACCCACACCTTAAGGTAACTATCCAACCCAGGGTCTCCCCACTCCCTTACTTGGTCTAACCTGTACTTGCCCAAATCTCCTCTTTGAAATCTTACCTCACCTCCAAGACCCTGTCATTGCTCCTACTTCTGAGTCTCCAGCCTTGGTGTTTGTTCTTGATCTCCTTTGTGGCTGAAAAATTTCCATTTCCTTGCCTTATCCCTCTAGCTCCAAGCATCCAACGCCTCCTCAGTGTAGAACCCTTTTGATTGTAATAGTAAGATGTTCATGTTATGTTAAAAAACAGATTGCCTAATCATATTGTGACATGATACTGTATTATAAAAATAAGTGTATATGGGGGTGCCTGGGTAGCTAAGCATCCGACTCTTGATTTTGGCTCATGTCATGATCTCAGGGTGGTGAGATCAAGCCCCACATCAGGCCCCATGCTGGGTGTGGACTCTGCTTAAGATTCTCTTTCTCCCTCTCCCTCTGCCTCCCACACTCTCTCTCTCTCTCTCTCTCAAATAAATAAATAAATAATAATGTATATCTAGAGAAAGATAGGTCTAAAACTTACACATCAAAAATTCAGAGTATTGTCATTTAGGATGATTTTATATTTTGGGGTATTTTTGCATTTTCTTTTTTTTTAGTTGCATAATTAAGATAATTAAATACTTTAATGAGTACCTAAACATCAAGGCAACTGACAATCCAGATGAAAATGGCAAAGGACTTTAACAATTCACTGAAAACACAAGTGGCCCTTAAACATATGGAAATATGCTCATTTCATTCATCCTAAGAAAGCTGCAAAAAAAAAAAATTGGACAACATACCTAGTAGCAAAAGTTTTGGGGAAACACATTTCGATACCATGCTAGAGGGAATATAAATTTGTTCAACCACTGTGGAGGGCAACTGGCAAGAACCATCAAAATGACAAATGCATTTATCCTTTGACTCAGCAACTTCGTTTCTGGGAATTGCTCCTAGATACATTTGCATATGTTCTGAATGGTTTGTGTACAATTTTTTGTGTCTTAATTTTTTTCCAGAATTGTCTATAATAACAACAAGTTGGAATAACCTAGGAGTCCTTCAATGGGGGACTATTTAAGTAATTTGTGGCACATTTGTATAATAGAATACTCTGCAGTGTAATGTAGAATGAAGAAGCTCTCTTCTTCCAAAAGACTTCCAGTATACATTGTTTTGTGATAAAAACAAGGTCCAAAAGACTATATATGGTATGCTACCTTTTGTATAAAATGTCAAATGTCAGGGGGATAAAAATAGATGTTTACATTTGGAGAAGATGGAAACTAGGTAACGTGGACATTAATAGAATAGAGATTGTTCAACATGCACTTTTTATGTTTTGATTTATGTTCAATCTGCATGTATTACTCAATTACTTATATACATTAAACATATCTAATATGTATATTAGATATCTCTCTATATATCTATATATATATTATATATCTCTCTCTCTATAGAGAGAGAGAGAGAATTGGCTCACTTGCTTATGGAGACTAAGTCCCATGATCCACCATCAGCAAGCTGGAGACCCAGGAAAGCCAGTGGTATTAAATTCAAAGATCCAAAAACCAGGAGCACAGATGGTGTAAATCTCAGTCCAAGGGCAGAAAACTGATGTTTCAGATCATGCAGTCAAGCAGAATGAACTCTCCCTTCCTCCCTTTTTGTTCTATTCAGGCCTTCAATGGGTTGAACACCTACCCACACTGGGGAGGGCAATCTACTTTATTGATTCAAAGGCTAATCTCATCCAAGATACCCTCACATATACACCCAGAAATAATGTTTCATCTGGGCTCCCCATGTTCCAGTCAAGTTGGCATATAAAATTAACCATCACCATTACACATCACTGTCTATCTCAATTCTTGTGTTCTGAAAAGAAAAAGAAAACTCCATGGTTTTTTGGCGGGGGAGTGTATGAGAATGTATGTTTAATAAACTTAATAGTATAGGTAAAATTCTTGAACTTATTTAAAATAAAAATATTATGGACACCTGAGTGGCTCAGTTGGTTAAGCATCTGCCTTCAGCTCAGGTCATGATCCCAGGGTCCTGGGATCGAATCCCACATCAGGCTCCCTGCTCGGTGGGAAGCCTGCTTCTCCCTCTGCCTCTGCTGCTCCCCCTGCTTGTGTACTTTCTCTCTCTCTCTCTCTCTCTAACAAGTAAATAAAATCTTTAAAAATATAAATAAATAAAATAAAATAAAAGTATTATATTACATGATAGTAATGTTATTCCTGACCACCTTGATTCTGACATATTCTGAATTGGTTTTAAAAGGCTACACTTACTTAAAACAATAACGTTAAATTTAAAAAATCAGTCAACCAAAAAAAATCAGGTTACAAATAATATTATAGTATAATTATATCTCTATTTTTAAAGATAAATAGGTATTTTTCTGTGAATAGAGAAAGAGACTATAAGAATACAAAATAACCAAATTACTAAAATTTTAACAATTCCTACTCTGGTAGTGTGATTGTGGGAGAGACTTACTATTCCTTTTTGTTTGTCTACACTTTCTAAATTATATATAAAGAACATGTTTTAAAGAAAATAAAAGATTTTTTTAAATAGAATGTTTCAACTCCTCAATTATTTCAGGGTTTTTAAAATCTGTACCTGTATTTGTTGTCAACCTTCAGATTTTACCAAATGCAATGACCCACAAATATTTTTAATGTATCAGTTCTCATAAAATAAGATGTTCTCAGCAAGTTAGTCCAGTAGATATCCCTCAAATACATGGAATAAACCAAGAAAGAAGATGTTTTCTGGTCCAGGCAGTACTAACTCTAACCCAGGAGAGGGATGAAGGGAAGCAGGAGGTAGGAGACTGGGACGGAGCTAGATCAGGGTTGACTCCAAGAGAGCGATGTCTGATGGGGACGGAGCGGGAGGGGGGATGTCATTGAGAAATGCGTTACAAACTTTAGAATTTGAAAGCTCTTAAAAATAGGACTTGAACTCAATACCTGTGAAAATGATGGTTACAGAACAGAATGTGGATGTTTATAAACACTGACACAGTAAAAATAGTAGTTGTGAGCGGGGGTGGGTAGCAAGGGGAGAGCTGTTAGGGTGCTAATTTCCCCATCTTCATAGCAAGGCGTCCCCTCAATACTGTCAAAACTGGAAGCACAGAGCTATAAAACACACACAAGGATTTCCATTTCTTAATTTTTTCCTAGTCTTTTCTCATAACCTTGAAAAGATCTTTTAAAAACTAAAAACTCTAGAGGTAGAGAAACATTCATGTGATTTCAGCACTTCCTATAAACCCACTTGTTTTTCTGTTGACTTGATATAAAACTAAAGTTAATACATTGTGCCAAAAGCAACTTATTGATCTGATTCTATTTGATGATCTTATTCCTTTCACTCCATCTGCAAGTACAGTGCATATGAACAGAAAAATGAATTTAATGCTACTATTAAAAATGTCTGGGTGGTGGAATTGTGGTGCAGGAACTTTCATTCTCTTCTACGCCTCTATAATTTTGCAGAAAATCTTCATCAAAAGTACAAAGAAGTGTAGATATACTCAATCGATTTGATTCTTTCATTGGGGGTCAACTTAGAGCACTTGTTAAATAGTGTTCATCTAGGGAGAAGGGAAGTCTTGAGTCATGCCACCTCCTCATTGAAGAATCTTTTTACTGCAGTGAATTTGAGGTATTAAGCCTTCTTCCTGGCATGTTGCCTATCGGCTCATAGGTACAAAGTAACCAAAAAGATATGGAAGACACCAGGAGCAGTCTCTTGTCCAGTATGATTTCAGGATTTCAAACAACCTCTTGGTATGGACAGCCTCATGGAATTCAATAGTTGATTATGCTATAAATTGGACATTGGCTTAAACAATGGACAATCAGAAATAAGAAAAAATAAGCACTGGAACTTGGTTGTGTTACTGGAAGCTGGCAGGACAATTATTTTATTTTTCTGCTTACAAGAATTCCAGTTCTTAAGCTAACAACAAAGATGACTATCTTCTTTCTAAAATCTCCAGAAGAGAGGCACTTTCCATCAGTTTCTTGACAAACTATGGCCAAATTTCTAAATTCTAAAAACCTAAAAAATTTTGATTAAATGAGAATTTTCTCCTCTATGTCAGCAATTTCCTTTCATCATTTTTGCAAAAGCTTTCTTTTCCATATATCCAAATACCCAACACAGTAAGTAGCATTGACCAGTGAATAAATATTTAGCAAGCTCACTTCCTAACTTGCCAAACTGGAGGAGGCTGCAAGAGCAAATTTGGTATGTGCCTATTACCCCCAAATCTACCGATACATATCAGGGGTTGGAATTCCAAAATCGGAACCAAAACAGGGCATTCCTCAAAGTGTTTGTTTGAAAGCCACTCACCCAAGTCACTGACTTAAGCATCACTACTTACATTTCTTATATGTTCAACACTCCCACGTGAAATCAAGAGACTCTCTGTCCCTAATCTCCTAGAATAGCATATGGAAGAATAGTGAGTGTGAGTTGAAAAATTCTGTGAATAGCTTATGTGTTTGATAAATACAAGGGTCCGAACAGCTAATCATTATATACATGGAATCACCACAATGGAAATAGCCCTAAATTTAGGAGTCACGTAGCCCTGGGTTCTAATTTCCCCTCTGCCAATAACTCTTCTGTTGGCCAAATGGCTTCGTTTTTCTGAGTCTGCATTTTCACTTTTATAGAAATAAGTCCTTAATGTGCCTCCTAACTCTAACTTATAAATTCTGATCCATCGAGACCAGGCCAGTAAAGCACAAGAAGCTAATTCCGGTAGGAAGGCAGCCTGTCCTAGTGATGTCACTGGGACAGTGGGTTCAGGGAGAGACCAAGACGGTGCTGCCACTGCTTGGTGGGCTTGTCAAGGAAGAGCATCAGGACACTGAGTGCTTTCCACAGTCACAAATGCCACAGCAGGAAACCACACAGACTGTGAAGCATGTCAGTGAAATGAAGAGTCCAGATTAATATTGTGGTTCACATTAGCACTCAAAACAGTTTCCTATAAAATAGTCACCTCAGAGTTGGAAGACTGTTCTGTATTTATTCATCTGGAAAGGACTCTGTCTTCTTCAGAATAGGTTATAGAATCCTTTTGCAACTATAGCCCTGCCCCCAGTGCTCTCTGATGGAGCTGAAGGGAGGGGAAGTTCCAGTGAAATCTAGGACAACAGGGATGCCTGGGTGGCTCAGTCAGTTAAGCGTCTGTCTCCGGCTCAGGTCATGATACTAGGGTCCTGGGATCAAGCCCCACATCTGGCTCCTTGCTCAGCAGGGAGCCTGCTTCTCCCTCTGCCTACAGCTCCCCCTGCTTGTGCTCTCTCTCTCTCTGACAAATAAATAAATAAAGTACTTTTTTAAAAATCTAGAACAACAGGAGTAATTTTTTTAATTGTCCTTGTTTAGTTGAAAAGAATTGAATAATTTAAAGTAGGCATTTTACCACCTTATATCCACCATACCCATATGTTCCTCACCTCTTCCCATAAACCCACACACACAGTTGTGAGTATATACACACTGACATGCACACTGTGAAACTGGATGAAGGAAACCTTATTTTAAATGGAGTCAGGAAGCTAGAAAGGGGAGCTCTCACACACTACCACTCTTTGTCAATTGCAGACCCAATTGGAAGAGTCCTACCTTGCCTCCTCGCCCAGCAACAAGCTCAGCCAATACAAAAATACCACTACTTAACCAATGAGAAACCATCATTCCCCAGAGCTCTTGCTTTGCTCCAATGGATTTCCCTTCAAAGCAGCCCATCCTAACTTCCTTTTTTTCTATAAAGTAACAATTCTCTCCTTTGATCTCCAGACTCACTATGGTTTGCCATAGCTTTCATGTCCCTAATTGCAATTCCTCTTCTACTCCCCAATAAACCCATGTTGCTGGCAAAATAACTGGCTGTTACACTCTTAAGGTGACAACATATACAACCACCTCTCTTTTGAATCTCTTGAAGATGCATATTTACCTTCTCAAAAAAAAAAAATTATGCATAAGATTCCATTGTATAGCCCCAGAAAAATCCATTTGACTTTAAGATGACCAATGTTCTCCCATCTGCTGTTGTCATCAAGTTGACAGAAGAATAGAGAGTGGACGTGGAAATATTAGAATAAAATGATCCGGACTAGCCAGATAACCATGGTTACTCTACCCTCCAACAGAGAAACACATGTAGGAATTTGTTAGCCAATGACAAAGAGCTTACTCATGCACCAGTGGAATATCATCAACAGAATTCTGGCACTCGACTGCCAAATGTATATCTGGAATAGGTAGAGAATGAACTCCACTAGTTGAAAATTTTCAGAAAGAAAATTGCATCTCTATTCCTATCTTAAAACATATGACTTACTGAGTTCAAAATATCTGTAGTCTATATTAGATCTATTTTCAAAACTCCAAAAATAAAATAGTTCAGAGTCAAAGAAATGAGAGTGATTATATGAAACTTCACATTAGCCTGAGGCACTCCTTCTTTCCTTGTTTGTTTATTTTTACCTGGCTTCGTTCTGAAAAAGAATTCAATACTGAATGGGAAAAACTATACAGAACCAGCCAACCTTGTGTCACATGATACTATCCCCCTGCCTCTGGTTCTTTAGGTTGACCTTAATAAGCATGGCAGACACCCTCAGTAGACAGGAAACCACACAGACCTAGGGGTCTCCTCGTGTTTGCCCCAACCTCTTCTTCAATTTCTTAGATCTATAAGATCCAAGGGACTCCCTCTGGTCCTAGGATTTGGTGTTTGTCCCTGATCTTCATAGCATTCAGAACCTGACTCCTTCCAGTTCTCAGCATTTCATGGTTCTTCAGCTAGAAAGTTCCACCTACTTCCAACTCCACAGGAGCCAACATCTAACAAAGCCTTTTGGCTTCTGCCCCTTTTGAGCCAACTCTACTCAGGCAGAGAGAAGAATATTGAGGACAAAACTAGATGTGTTGGACTCATCTCTGAAATTCAGCCTCTCTCTCTCTCTAACTTTGACCCTGACCCAGGCTTCAGCTTCCTTATTTGCAAAATGAAGATGATAATATCTACTCTGCCTATACCCAAGTTTGTTATATTGATCAAATCCACTGAAATGATGAAAGTGAATTTGCTTTAAAACATTGAAAGATATAACAAATGTAAATGAATAAAATAATCCTAAAACTTCAACTTTATTTTAGTTAATTTTAAATTTGTAACACTGTAAAACAGAAAAAAATATTTTCTGCTGGAAAAAAAAAAACTGAGTTTCAATCCTTGTTCTGCTACTAATTTGCTGTGTAATTTTGGATAAGTTCCTTGACCTCTCTGAACCTCAGTGTCATCATCTGTACTCTTACTCAATGCTCTTTTCTTTGCAAGTAACAGAAGCCATCTTTGATTCGAGGAAAGGCAGAGAACACCAGGCTATTTTACAGAACCCAAGGGCAGGA
Organism: Mirounga leonina; assembly: GCF_011800145.1. NCBI lineage: Eukaryota > Metazoa > Chordata > Mammalia > Carnivora > Phocidae > Mirounga > Mirounga leonina. The sequence goes on from NW_023270320.1 coordinate 10,546,163, forward strand.
CGTGCAATCAGGCCTCTGTGCAAAGAGGACCAAGAAACGTGAAGTCCTCAGGAATCCAGGCATTTTGTCACTGCACCTCCTTTTACCTCATGCATTATGAGTTATCATGACTGTGTCTCTTTACAGACTGGTTTTTGGGGGGCTTAATGAGATTTCTAGAAGAAGTTCTTACCTCAGACTTTAGTGACATGGTGTAAAATTGCTCTCCAGAATTTTGTCATCATTTTGTAATCAATTTTGTAATCTAACTGCACACTGTTTCTCAATACCATTACCGATCCCAAATATTGTTATTCTTTTAAAGAGTGGTCATTCTACAAGTGAAAACTGGTATTTCAATCTAATTTCTATTCCTCTTATTACTGATAAGATTAAGAATCGTTATGTTTGTCTTTCCTTTTTGAATTTTTAATTTTTTGAGATATCATTGGCATATAACATTATCTTAGTTTCAGGTGTACAACATAATGACTCAGTATTGGTCTATATTGTGAAATGATCACCACAACAAAGCTATTAACATCTACCACCACACTTAGTTTCAAATATATTTTCTCTTGTAATGAGAACTTTTAAGATCTATTCTCTCAGCAACTTTCAAATATATACTAGTATCATTAGCTATAGTTAACATGCTGTCCAAACTGGCCTTCCCAACATCTCCATGCACATGGCATAAAATGACTGCCAGCCCTCCAACCAACTGGCACCCAGCGTGTCAGTGTCAGGAAAGAACAGCTGATGGGCCCAACTTGGGTCCAGGATCTACTCCTGGTCCACTCATCCACGGTCAGGAGAAAGGCGTCAGAGTAAATGGCACTGGGGCCTGCCAATATGAGAAGTGATTTTCACAGATGAAGGCCATGGGTTCAAGGAAGACTAGAAACGTGTTTGGGATGACCGAAGCCTTTGTTGTGACTACACAGCAACCCAGCTTATCCCTCTACCCAACGCCTGCCTCCTTCCTTTCCCCATGGGCATTAAACCTAGGAACTCATCCCAATAAATTTCCCACATGCCAGTCTCCAGCTTAGAGCCCGCTTCCTGGAGAATACCCCTGTACGAGCTGCGTACCATGTCTGCAACAGAGAGATACAATGTGTAAGGTGCTAATGGTTGTCATAGGATGTGTGTAGAAGGCATTCGGTGCATGTTAGTTTCTTTTACTTTTTCTGCTTTTCCAGAGGGCAATTCACAGCAAAACCTGTTACTCAACTCTCCAGGATCAGGGTCTTGTTTGTGTGACTCAGATCTGAGGTCAGAAATTAAGACCTAGCCCAGGATCAGCTTCTTTCCATCAGACAGCAAGATCCAAGCAGAGCATCAGCAGCTCAGCCAAAAATAGGAGCCAGGAGACATTACCTGTCCGAAATCTTGGGCGCTGTTCCTCCTCCTCCTCCAGTACCACGTACACTATCCCACCAGGCCTCAGGAGCAGACACATTGTTTTTAGGAGATTAATCATCAACAGTACATCCAGTGCCCACCATGTACCAGACTCATCCTAGGTAGATGATGAGGTTTGCATTTATAAAAATATAATCAGCAACACAAGACACAGTTATGATGAGTAAGTGCCCAAGACTGGAACAGACCATAAATAAAGGCACAAGAGAAGGACAATATCATGTCCTGCTGAGAGGGTAAAGGAGAGTTTCATGGGAACATCTGGGGCTTGAAGAATAAAATGAATTCATGAATTTAGAGCTTCGATAGGCAGAGATGATGGAGAGCATCCCCGAAACAGGCACTTAGGCCTCAAGAAAAGGACAGCATCTGGGCTGCCTGATTGTCTACTCCACGGGTCTTGAAACTCATGAAGCACAATATAGAATTGAGGCCCCTGAGGTTGTTCAGGCTGCAGGCCAGGACTAAGCATATTTGAGGAAAGGTGAACAGTGTGTGGTGCTGATGATTTAAGTAGTCGAATGGCCCTGGACTCAGAGGGAGGGAGGTGAGAGGGAGAGAGGCACTAGGGCCTCTAGACTATAGTTGGTTCTTCTTTATGGAGGCCTGAGTAGCCTGCCACCAGAATTTGAGTTCTGCAATCTAGAACTATATTAGGCCACATTATTTTCTTTAAGCATCTTAGGAAGCAGAGAAAGCGTAGTTGCCCCCGAGACCCTAGAGAGCTCACTCAAAGATCAAAGCCAGAGAAGACTTGCTCGGAAGACTGGATGAATGTTCTGAGCCATATGGAGTGGGCTGGGCACTGAGCCAAGTGCAGTAGAGACAAGGCAGAACAGGATTCATATTCACCACAGCCTGATGAAGAAGGTGCACATTATCCCCATTTGCAGATGGGGAAATCAAGGCACAATAATGTTATGTGACTTTCCCATGATCCAAAAGCTCAAACCTGCACAGTCCACCACCAAGGCCCATGCTCCTACCTCTTCATCTGACAGCAGGGTAACGTCCCACTTCAAGGTGAGAGCAGCGTGGCCTGAAGCCTAGAATAAGGCCTAATATTACGTGCCGCCGCGACTTCTGGTGACATTCTTCTGGTCAGCAAATTGCACTCCCCACTGTTTTCCTGTGGGTAAAGCCTAGCCAGATGGCTCTCCTTATGGTGGGCACCAGGCACAGTTCCTGCCTATCCCAGGGTAGCATATGTCAGTTCCCTGTCAGCCCACAGTATGATTGAAACAACACCACAAAGCTACCTCCCACAGCCCCTGGATATTCACTTTGTTCCCAAGCACAGCCACTGTGTGGCCCTACATGGCCCAGGTCCGCCTCCTCAGGGCAGGGAGCGTATGTGACTCATAAACTGCTGTTGAGCTCTGCTGGCCAATGTCAGGTTTCATGTATTTGGCCACAACCCTGGGGTGGGATCCCTCCCTCACCATTAGGGTCAATAGGAGGCAATTAAAAACACGCCAAGCCAAAAGTGAGAGGCAAATGGGCCAGTGAAATAGCACAGTGAAACGGAGCAAGAACAAAGGTAAGAACAGAGAAGACCAGATAATGGCCATGCATGACTTAGGGGCATGTGGTGGGGTGTGTGGGTGTGGGTGTGGGTGTGTGTTGGGGGGGGTGGAGGGGGTATAGAAGCAAGCACATTCGCTCCATCAGCTTGGTGAAGCTGGGATAAAGAAAAACCTTTAAGTGAGGCAGGAATGAGTAATTGATGAGCATAACTGTGATTATAAGGCATAATTACAATTAGCTGCACAAGAGTGTTAATCATGAAAATAATTACATATCAGGTTTCCTCCCAAAGAAGAGAGAATGTAATTAAGTGGCCCAAAGGGGGCGAAGAAAACATGCCTCCGGGTGCTAGAGGTATGGGGTGAAGAGCTGATGTTTTAAGGGGAAAAGTTTTGTCAGTGTTTCCAATGAATCAACTCATTCCTTCCATCAAAATACAGGGACCTGGGGGGCGCCTGGGTGGCTCAGTCGTTAAGCATCTGCCTTCGGCTCAGGTCATGATCCCAGGGTCCTGGGATCGAGCCCCACATCGGGCTCCCTGCTCAGCGGGAAGCCTGCTTCTCCCTCTCCCACTCCCCATGCTTGTGTTCCCTCTCTCGCTGTGTCTCTCTCTGTCAAATAAATAAATAAAATCTTTAAAAGAAAAAAATACAGGGACCTAGGTAAGAACAAAGCATGGCTTGAAATTGTTCTTCCAAACAAAGCAAACCTCAACTTAAGGGATGAGGCAGAACAATGCAGAGTTTAAAAGCCAGGCAGCCTTGAAGTCAACTTTTTTTTTAATTTTGCTAGTTACCAGCTGCACGATATTAAACTATTTTCTCTTTCTCCAAGTGTTAGTTTCCTCAAGAGCAAAATAATCATCGTACATCCTTCTCTGACTTGGGAGGAAGTAAAGCACATAAAGCTCTCTGTCCGTGCCTTACACACAGTAAGGTCTCCGTAAATGTCTGCTGTTATTATGTAACAGACAAAGGAGAAAAGGCAAGAAAGCTAGGAGCGTCTGTCCTAGAGAGAGGCTAGCTAAAGGTCTTGCCAAATTCCCAAGCACTGTGAGGGGAGTAAGTGACCAGCCAGGATACAGCTCTCTCTGGCTGCAAGAAGGGGACAGCTGCTAACTGTTCAACTGGGAGGTAAGGATCCTCCAGAGGACCCACCAGAGTAGCACAAGAGAGGAAGATTCTAGTTTAAATATCCGCCAAGTTTAGAGAGCTTGGAGCCAGCTTCCTACAGCGCCCATTAAATAATATTCTGCTCCCCTGGTCCTTCCCCCTGCCCTCTCGTCTCTAACCTGGAGGGGTCAGAAGTAACCCAGATAGAAGCAAGAAACAGAGGAGAAGTGGCCCACACACCTGTCTTCATGCCGGAACCCAGCTGGAGCTGGAGGTGATGGGAGAAGTCTTAACCGAGAGGCAGAATGGACTTAGGGTTACGCTGAGGCAGTACGCCTTCTACTTTCTGAAACTAGGCTGTTTGTTATTTCAAGTAATGGTTGGATTTTATACTACTGAACAGTGAACCAGAAAAGTCAGAGTTGTTATCTGGCGGCAGGAAAAGCAGCTCTTGCGAATAGGTTTAAAGGGATGAGGGGTGAGGGGTGCTGTTTTATGGTTAATTCCCATGAATCTCCATCGTTCAAAGGACCAGATACGGGGTACCTGGGTGGCTCAGTCGTTAAGCATCTGCCTTCGGCTCAGGTCATGATCCCAGGGTCCTGGGATCGAGCCCCACATCGGGCTCTCTGCTTGGCCGGGAGCCTGCTTCTCCCTCTCCCACTCCCCCTGCTTGTGTTCCCTCTCTAGCTGTCTCTCTCTGTCTCTGTCAAATAAATAAAATAAAATCTTTAAAAAAAAAAAAAAAGGACCAGATACACACGCCCCCCCATCGAATCTTTTGTCCATGCAAGATTATGTTCTAGACTCCATTTCTGGCAGACTGCATCATTTCTAGCTTATATCCAGCACTCTCTTGCAAAACAACCCCCACGGCCTCAAGACCTACACAACAGAATTACCAACAATACCAAGCACAACAAAGCTAGACTCAGGTCATTTGGGGCATTTGCTTAAGTCCTGCCAGGCCCCTCAGAATGTGCAACAGTGATGATGGGGTTTAAACTGTCAGTGGTCCTTAAGAGTGCCCCTCTTCAGTGGCACACTCCCAGCCTGTCCTGTGGGCGGTGGCTTTATTCAAATTCACCCCCCCACACACCCGCTCCTTCAACAGCATCCTTGCAGCGAGGTCAGCAGGCCACAAGTCATCAGTCAGTAAGGCAGGCCCTGTCCCCGCCTCAGGCTCCCAGGGGGCGAGTGCCATGAATCACAGAAATGTCATCCCTGGGGAACCAGGGTGGGAAGGTCCTGTAATTTATCTCACATGAAATGAGCTGGATTATTTGAATAAGCTGGAAGAAAGCAGTCCATTAATTCTCAGAGATAGCTCTCGGCTCCTGAGGGTTTTATTCTGTGCCCACACGACTGACACCCCGCCTCCATCTCCTTTACTCTACCCTCAAGGCATGCCCAGGGATCCGTGTGCACTCCCCTCCCCCATGGCTTGATGCTAAAACAAGGCATAAGACCACACTTCTTGCAGGGAAAGTAAAAGGGACGCTTTGCCTTTTAGTGTTTTGTGGTTAACCCCTATGTTCCTTCCATACCACTACCCCCAGCCAACTCCCACCATCCTGTAAAGATCATTTCATTTGACACAAAAGCATAATCCATCAAAGGAAAAACTGACAAATTGAACCTTATTAAAATTAAAAACTTTTAGGGGCGCCTGGGTGGCTCAGTCGTTAAGCGTCTGCCTTCGGCTCAGGTCATGATCCCAGGGTCCTTGGATCTCCCCCTGCTTGTGTTCCTTCTCTCACTATCTCTCTCTGTCAAATAAATAAATAAAATCTTTAAAAAAAAAATTTTAAACTTTTAGTCGGTGGGGGGGGTGCCTATAAAGAAGATGACAAGATAAGCTACGGAGTGGGAAAAAATATTTGTAAACTACATATCCAACCAAGGCTTTATATCTAAACTATTTTTAAAGAACTCTCAAAACTCAACAATAAATAATCCAACTAGACAATGAGCATAGTACATAAATAGACTGAGAAGGATATACAGATGCAAATAAGCACATGAAAACATGTCAAATATCATTAGCCATTAGGGAGATACAAATTAAAACCACAATAATAGATCACTAAAAAGCTATGAGAACTGTTAAAATGAAAAATAGTGATAATACCCAATGCTGGTGAAGATGCAGAAAAATGAGATCACTCATGCATTGCCGGTGGGACTGTAAAATGGCTCAACGACTCTGGAAAATAGTTTGGCAATTTCTTATATACTAAGCATTACTTACTCTATGGCCCAACTCTTAAGCATTTATCCCAGAGAAATGAAAACTTATATCAAAAGAAAAAAAAAAAAACTACACACAAATGTTCACAGAAGCTTTATTTGGAATAGTCAAAAACTAGAAACAACCAAAATGTTCTTAAACAGGTGAATGGTCAAACAGTGGTGTACCTTCATCATGGAAATACTACACAGCAATAAAAAAGAATGAACAATTCATATGTGTAACAACTTTAATGGATCTCAAGGGCACTATGATGAGTGAAAAAGACATCAATCTCAAAAGGCTAAATACTATATGATCAAATTTACATAACAGTCTTAAAATAACAATATTATAGAGAACAGAGAAGTGGTTGTCAGGGGTTAGGGATGATCCCTGGGAGGGTTATGGGGGTGGCTATAAAGGGTAACACCAGGGATCCTAGGGGTGATGGCACAATTTCATATCTTGATTACAGTGGTGGTTAAACAAATGTACGCATGTGATAAAACTGCATAGAACTATACAAACACACACAAATGAGTGTATGTAAAACTAGTGACATTTGCATAAACTTTGTGGACTGTACCAATGTCAATTTCCTGGTTTTGATATTATACTATTATTTTAGCTATATAAGATGTTACCCCACTGAGCATGGAGCCTGACACAGGGCTTCATCCCAGGACCCTGAGATCATGACCTGAGCCAAAGGCAGACACTTAACCAACTGAGCCCCCAGGTGTCCCAAGATCATTTCATTTCCAATCATATTAAAGACAGTTTCAAAAATAATTCCATTTGGATTTGTTTATTATTTTCAAGATATAATTTGGATTCAGTTACAGAACTTCCTTCCCTAGAAACTAATCTTCTTATTCTTTCTCTGTCTTTGAGCATCCTGGTCTCTTGGGGTAAATTATATGGGGAAGGGCCTTGTAAACCAGAAGGTAAGCATTATTAATATTATTAGTTGCTTCTTCCTTGTGCAGCATTTGAAGGATAAGCAGCCTCATCCTGTAAGAAGACACGGAAAGGTTCTCTGTGCTGAGTCACAGAGAATGAAATTATAGTTAATATAAATGTAAATTCTGCTTTCTTTCTGAAAGAAGAAAAAATAGACTGCCTCTCCCCGCCATGGCAGGCCCAGAGTCAGAAAAGCAGCAAGAATATATAAAAAGGGCCATTCAGATGACACTAGCCCTAGAGTTTACCTTAACACATTCAAACCCTGATCTACCACATTTCAGTTCTGTGATAATGAGCATGTTACTTAACATCTCTGTGCTTTTGTCTCATCATCTTTAAAATAGGAATAAGGGCGCCTGGGTGGGTCAGTCCATTGGACGTCTGCCTTCGGCTCAGGTCATGAATCTCTGGGTCCTGGGATCACCCCACATTGGGCTTCCTGCTCAGCGGAAGCCTGCTTCTCCTTCTGCCCCTCCCCCCGCTAATGCGCTTTTTCTCTCTTCTCCCCTTTCAAATAAATAAATAAAATCTTTAAAAGAAAAATAGGAATAAGGCCACCTGGGTGGTTCAGTCAGTTAAGCATCTGCCTTCGGCTCAGGTCATGATCCCAGGATCCTGGATCGAGTCCCGCATCAGGCTCCCTGCTGAGCAGGGAGCCTGCTTCTCCCTCTGCCTGCCGCTCCCCCTGCATGTGCTCCCCCCTCTCTCTCTCTGTGCAAATAAATAAATTAAATCTTTTTAAAAAATAACCCCCGTGCTCCATATGTTTGTCAAAGGGATTGATGACGTATGCTTGTAAAGACATGACCAGGGCCTAAGGCATAGTACATACCCTGTAAATGCTGGCTCAACAACAGGTAATTAAGCCTCCAACAGCAAAAAAAAAAAAAAACTGAAAAAAATAAGATATCATGTGGGAAAAGAGGCCACACCTAATGATAAATTCCTCTTACCGTGGACCCTGCCCAGATTCCCTCATCATGACCTCCCTAACGCCAAGAGTCACCTATGTTCCAGACCTTGGCCTCCTTTTCCCTTTTCAAAAATCTTCCTCTGCAAAGGACCCATTTCCTCTTAATATAAATGGATGGTAACTGGAGAAGCAGAGTCTTGGGCAGGTGTGGGCAGGACCATGGGGGTGGGGTAACCAAAGAGGGAAACTAAAACATGGTCTCAGGTCTGACTCTCCCAGATATGGCTGAATGGCCTGGGGCAGGTCACTTTCCCTCCCAGGTTCATTCCCTCATTGAACAATACAATGAGCGTGTCTGAGTTCTAATAAATTTTTATTTACAAAGACTAGTTTGGCCTGCCCTCTATTGTTTGTTGACCCCTGGTCTAGATCAGCTGTTCCAAATGATTTCTCCACTAGAAATTCCTTTTATTAGGCATCGCCTTATGGATGCCATACTTAGAAGATTTTTACAGATAGAATTAGTTCTCCGGCTTTATTATAAATATACCATATAATATATATTACATATTTATGCAATAAGCTCTGATTTTATATATAACATATATGAAATGTCAATCAGAGCTTTCCAGTGATATGCAATAACCAGTGTTAACTCACCAGGCTAATATATATCTAACAAAAATAATAAAACCCGACATTTTAGTTAACCTATTTGACTTTAACGTGGGTAAATACAGGTAACAGAAAACCCCTCACAAATCTAATAAAACCTTCGAGGCACCCTAGAGGTCTGGAGGTCCCACTGACCCAGACCTTTTATCTTAACCTTCTTTAATGTCAGAACATTGATTTATGACTGACGGTATGGCTTTGGATAGGTCTCATCTAATTTCTGGCTCTCGCTTTCTGCCTCACAGAGAGGAGGTGGTTGGTGATCTCTACATCATTATTGGCCCTGTCATTTTATGATTCTAAGATCCAAATCTTTCAAATACGTTTGCTGGTTTAGGAGACAGCTCCCCCCCCCCCCCCCCCCCCCCACGTAACAGGGTATTATAAATGCCATCAAATCATGGGTCTCCTTCCTAAGGACCCTTCAGGCTGATCCTGAAATTTGTGACTATCAACTCTCAGGCTTCAGCCCCTGACAGGGAATAGGATGTTTGGGGTAAAGTTGGTTTATATGAATTCTTCCAATTATACCACAAATACCTGTCCTGTCCCTTGAGGCTTCAGAGTCAAAGCATTTTCTGAGCATTCCCCTGAGTGAGCCCAAGTCTGTGATCGGCAGAAATTACACTGATTTTTAGGAGGCTGCAGATTCCCTTCTGCATGAGGGGTGTTCATGGAAACATGCTAACTCAAACACAATAAATAAAAATCCCCTCACATCGAACAAAATTGCAATTCCATCTCTCCTGCTCTGGCATCTCCCTCCCTGCCATCCTGCTTGGGAAGATCCCAACGTACAACTGTTTTCCATGATCAGGGAAAGACAGGGAGGAAGGCTGAGGACAACACGGAAGGCCTCGAGCAGTCCACACACTTGCCCAGCAAAGAGAGCCTGGTGCTCTGACCGACAGGCAGCATAACTCTGCACCAGCTGTAGGCTGCAGTGGAGAAAACACAGCAGGGCTGCGTTCTTACTACAACAGACCCATGAGCTTAGAAAAAATGAGGGCTGTGTGTCAAACCCCACCACCGCACTTATGTCCCCCGGTCTTCTTATCTGCCAACTATAAGAGACGGCAAATTCCCTTTCTCATTTGTTTAGTGGCCTTGTCCCTCCTGATTTGTATGCCCCTAACAGAGGTCAGGAAAACGGCTTTGTAAAGAGCCAGAGAATAAATACGTTAGCCTTTGTGGGATACAAGGTGTCCGTCACAATTCCTCAGCTCTGCCATTGTGTAGTGAAAGCAGCCACAGACAATATGAAATGAATGGGTATGGCTGAGTTCCAATAAAACTTTATTTACAAAAACAGGTGGCAGGCTGGATTTGGCCCACAAGCTCTAGTGTGTGGACACCTGCTCTATGATAATACTTAATGTTGTTATTTTGTTCCCCCCCAGAAAAAGCCCATGTAGGAGGAGCCCTTATCATCCCCACTTGACAGGTAAAGAATTCAAGGCCCGAAAACATGAATTACGTGTCCAAGTCACACAGCTAGTGAGTGCCGGAGCGAGCCCATCCACCCTCTAAACCCATAACCACGATCCTACAACCATCTCCCTGGGCAGTTCTCATGGCTGCCTATTAGTCCATCCCAAGAGCTCTCCAACCTCTTCCAGGGAGCTGTAGCCACAGGGGTAGAGCCATTCTTCTGCCTCTGTGCAGAGCTGTCCCTCTAACCTCTCCCAGCCTCTGGGGGCGCTCCATTGGCAAGAAGAATAAATTGATGATTTTCCCCTCTGTAACTGGAGCTTCATGGCCAATGCCCTCACCTTCAGTGACTCAGGTTAGCAAACAATCCAGAAACCAAGAAACCACAACCTGGTATATCTTGTGGATGTGGAGCCCGTTGAGCCTGGACTGGAGAAACCACTCTTCCATCTCCAGAATTGATTTAAATCATTTGATAGGAATCATTTTCTCTATTAATGATAGGACCACTTACTTCAAAATCTTTCATATTCATTTATCTTGAGAGAATCAGAAACTTGTTCATTCTTAAAGGTACCATTCTGTATAATACTCCTCTCTATGGCCAGTTATGATCTAGCACCATGACTTTCTCTGGGTACCAATAACTATCAGCACCTGATGGACTGCTGTTTGAAAGATCTCCCTCCTGAGCTATCACTTGAAGATCTCTGGCTTGAGGCTGGCTCACAGGGGTTTCTTTTAACTGCTGACACCACCTGTGTGAATCTTTTAAGGGTACTGTCTGTCTCCTGGTATGACTCTGATGCATTTCCCTGAGGCTCCAGCTTTCTCTTCCCCCGGCACTAACCACACATCAACACTGTGATTTTTTTAATTAGCTCTGTGAAACATACACTTAAAATCAAATCCCAAAAATAAACTGGGACTCATGGAAGAAAGGAACCCAGATGTTTTTCTGGAGATATGGACTAAATCCTGAATTCCGGCATGAGGACAGACAGGCAGCCAAGACCACCTTTGGCCACCAGCAGCTGCCTCCATTTCCACAGGTCCTTCTACACTACCCTATGGAAGGTGGTCTTTTCATTCCCAGTTTGCTACTTTCTTCTTGAATGAAGGGGAGCAAAAAGGGCACCACCTGACCAAGCCCTGCAGAGATGATCAGACCTTTGCGGATAAGTGTGCCAGGCGTGTGGCTCCAGAAATCCCATTAGGGATTTCCAAGGCCTTCTCAAGATTCAGAATCAACATCTCCTGGGGGGTTCTGAGTCCCTATGCCAGGGCTAAATACATCCATACACCTCGAGTTTAACCCAAGGCCACAGACAGCCTCTGCCACTACTCACTCTTGAAGGAAGAATCACTTTACGGTCTGATTCTACTCTCTACTCCACCCATAGTCCCCTCTTAGGAGAAACTCCATGGAAGTCTTGATTGACAGTGAGTCAGGAAACACCCCCTCCCCCACATCCCTAAAAGGTGCCAAGTAATGCAAAAATTAAGAAGACACCAATGGAGGTCTTATCCCAAGGATACTGTCCAGTTTCTACAAAGCAGTCCATTGCAGGAGAGACAGCCATATTTTTAGACTAGATAGATGATTGATAGATAGATAGATAGATAGATAGATAGATAGATAGATAGATAGATAGATAATCTTTATGAATCACCTGAAGGCAATGTACAAATGTTTTCAGCTCAAACAGAAAGATGGAAAAATATAGCATTAACTCTTAGCTCCTGAGGAAACAGAAAAAAAGGAAATAGTGCCTTCTCTGTGTCTTAAGGCAAAATTACAACAAAATGCAACACAGCCCGCATCAATTAAGCTTCTTGCATATACCTGGCACCATGCTAAGAGATGAATGAGCATGTGTCTACCTGACAGAGCTCCCAATCTAGCACAGAAGGAAAAAAACACCAACAAATAACTATAATATAAGGCAGACTAGAATAAGTGCTATAATAAAGACAAAAGTGCAGAAAAAATAATAGGGTTGTTTGCTTTGTTTTTTCAAGGACCACGAATTTTAAAAATGTACCGAGGCATCCAGTGAGGGCAAGGGCTAATTGGCAATCTTCAGAGCTTAGCAACAACAAATGAAATGAAAACAGGATTTCTCATTCCCCAAAACAAAACATACTGAATTATGACCATAGATATCTTCTCAGTCCTCCTAGAAATGATCTAAATGTCTCTTCTTCATTCATGACCTGAAAAATTCTGCAATAATAGGTCAAAGCCTAGAGAAGAAACCAGAATAAAATCTCACCATTTTATCATCATCCTTTGTCTCTACCTCAGCCTCCCTAGGTCATTAAAGGCTTCATTTTTAGGTTTCTACAGGAGAAAGCCTTTTGCCTATGGGCCAACCTGAAATGACTCAGGATAATACCTTCTGAAAACACCTAAAAGTGTTTACTTCTTACATCTATTCACTCTGCAGATGCATATAAAAGGCTTACTCGGTGCCTTACATGGTACCAGACTCTGAGATCAAGAGAGACACAAGACAGGGGCTCCCAGCCTCCATGAATTCACAGGGTAGCAATGCAGAGAAGGGAGGAGGGAACAAAGGACATTTGAAAGTGATAAATGCTCTAATGGTTCTATGTCCAAAGTATTGTAATTATATGAGCACCCAAATACAATTTCTTATGCTCAAGGCTAAAGAAAGAAGCCAGAAAATCATCGGATATTTTAGAAAGAGTCAAGTAGCCTAGTACTTGAGGTTTGGCTTCCTAACTGGCCTCTTACCTCGAATCTCCTTTCGAAATCATCTTTCATCCTGCCAATAGCTCACACTCCCAAAGTTTCGTTCTAACTGGGTTCGTCCTGGGCTCAAAGACATGCAGTGCCTCTCCTCTGGATTATTGAGTCAAGTCTAGACTCCGTAGCATGGCACCCAAGCACACCAAAACCTAGCCTCACCCTGCTGTTCTAGCCTTGCTTATGTGGTCCATAACTAGCTTTGAAGTGTCAGGCACTGCTCTAGGCATAGGAGATACTGGGAAAACAAGACAATCCAGATTCCTAATTTTATAGAATAGTAGAAGGGAGACAAATTAAGTGGGCAAACCAAAATTTCAAATGGTGATGAGTGCTTTGAAGGAAAAGGAAACCGAGTCACAGAGAATGGCAGGGGAGATGCCTTCGGATGGGTGGTCAGGAAGGGGTTCTGAGCAAGTGACTTTGAAGCTGAGACCTGAATAGCAAGCAGCAAGCCATGTGACCCTCTAGGGGTTGACTGTGTCAAACAAAGGAACTGGCCAAGACAAAGTCCTGGTAGAACTATAAAGAAGGCCAGGAAGGGTAGAGCTTCAAGTACATGGGGGAGACAGTGATGGGGGCGGGGGGGACAGGGACAGTGCTTGGACCACATCACCTTGTAGGCAAAGTGGGAAATTTGGATTTTTACTCCATGTCTGATGAGAAGCCATTCGTGGATTTTAAGCAAAGAAGCAAACTAATGTGATATTCAGTTTAAATGGGTCAGGTCGGCTACTCTGAGAACAGGGATTGAACTGAAGCAAAAGACTGAGCAGGGAGAGCCTGCATCACAGTTTAATTGACTTCACTTTTTCTTTTTTAGTGTTCCATAAAATAATATTGGGTCTTCGAATGGGCATTTTTTAGGCTTGACCAAAAAGGATACTGTGCAGGCTTGTTGTATGGATCTAAAGCGGAAAGCTCTGTAATCCATGTGGCTCTCTCTAACATTGTTAGGCTCTGAGGACATGAATTCTAATTCTGACACCCTGTGTCAATGAGACAAGTTATTCAAACTGGACTCTCTCATCTGGAAAATGGGTTAATCCCCCCGATCTCCTTAAGAATTATAACGAAGTCTGGGACCGAGCAACCAAGTGAGGAACAGACGTCAGTATTAACGACAGCATCTCTACCTTCTTCAACAGGGAGAGCCCTTTTAGTAGCTTTTGTGGAGTCGAAGTGGAAGATGGTTTGGACCCGAGTGGGAGCGAGAGAGACAGAGAGAGGTGAATCGAGTCCTGATACGCGGGGACATACACTGACAAAAGGTATTCTTGGGTCACACAAGGGAGGCAGAAGCAAAAGAAGATGGAAAGCCATCAGAGCTGACTTCAAAGTGCTGGGCTTGAGCAAATGGGCAGGAAGTGCTGCCATCTGAGCAGTCCCCAGGTCTCCCTTTCTTTGCCCCTCAAGGCCCCAAACACTCTGGAGTCAAACTGGAGAGATGTCACCTCTTGAGCACAACCTACTCTTTGCTAACGTGTTCCATTGACCATTTCCTTCATTTCTGCATTTTTGAAACCATAACTCAAGACTCCAAACCAATGTTGTATTTCCCACACTTGTCTGCTGAAATGGTCTCTTCTTCTATTAACGATGCTTTTTATACCTCAATTACCACATCTATCCCATTCCACCTCCAATTATTAATATTAATATTAGTGTGTTAATAGTATGTATTATCTATAATTCATGCATAACGGTGCATTATATGCATATATGTATACTATAATTGTATTAATATTATTGTGACCATGGATGCCACCTCCACCCACAAACCATAAACTGCCTCTGTGACCAGTTTTTCTTCACCTTTGTATCCTTCCGTGAATCATTGCATCCACAAACATCTGTTGAAGAAAGTAGAGATGCTGTCGTTAATACTGACGTCTGTTCCTCACTTGGTTGCTCGGTCCCAGACTTCGTTATAATTCTTAAGGAGATCGGGGGGATTAACCCATTTTCCAGATGAGAGAGTCCAGTTTGAATAACTTGTCTCAGTGACACAGGGTGCCAGAATTAGAATTCATGTCCTCAGAGCCTAACAATGTTAGAGAGAGCCACATGGATTACAGAGCTTTCCGCTTTAGATCCTTACAACAAGCCTGCACAGTATCCTTTTTGGTCAAGCCTAAAAAATGCCCATTCGAAGACCCAATATTATTTTATGGAACACTAAAAAAGAAAAAGTGAAGTCAATTAAACTGTGACACAGGCTCAAACACCATCCATTAGAGGCACATCCTGATTTCAGAGATGCGAGAAAATGGGAGGAAAAAAAAAATGTACCTTAGAAGTCTCCACTGTATAAGTGAGGGAACTAGAGCTGAGAGACAGTGAGCACTCTGGCCCAATACTCAGACACCAGACCGAGGAGGCAAACTCTTTGGCTGCGAGAACAGTAGTCTTTCTATGTTAGCAGTGAAACTCCCTCTGAGCGTCTTGGATTTTTCAAAAGAGGCACGATCATAACAGGTGAACATAAAGAAATAGAGATCAAATGGGGAGGCCAGGCTGAATCTGGGTTCTACACTAATGTACTCACCAAAAGCCCACAACTTACTGGCCTTTATTGAAGTTGTGGAGGGGGGGGCGTCTGCTGAGTGCCTTCTCTGTGGGTGGCACTGTCCAGAATTGTCAGGGATAATGGTAATTTATGTTTTCGTCCACACCTGCTCTCTTCCCTGCTTTAGTCAACTGCTAACACAGCTTCTCTCCAGGGGAAGACGAGGGAGGGGCTGGAATGCGCAAAGGAAAACAGCTCTTGTCTTGTTCACCACAGCTCAGCTAAATTGCATTTGCTCTCTTTTGCATAGAGCTATAAAGTGTTATAGAAAATGCAGCATGGATTTTTAATTTTCTCCTTGTCACTGGGTGCTGTAATCACATAATTAACCAAGTGGTAGAGATAGTCATTTATAGCAAATGGGCAAAACAATCACAGAGGTTAGCCACCCAGGGACCGAAAAGGTTACATCTGCCTCTCTAAAAGGCATGTGCGGACAGACAGCTTCCCTATCCCTTGGCTGTTTGGGAACCGACACCCAGAGAACACAGCATCAGAGTAAAGGAAGGGCATTGAGTTTGTCCTTCAAGACAAATGAATTGCTACCGGCTCAGTGGCTTGGAAGGCCCTGAAAAATATGGGGTGGGAATGGGAACCTGGGGCCAGCGGTCAGCGGCTCCGTACATGTCCCCACACTCCCCTCCATCCCCCAAGGCGCGTGCTATTCTGATAAGTGCCTTCGCTCAGGCCCCTCCCTCTGCCCGAAATGCCCTTCCTGCCTGCTTCCATTCTCTTTCGAGAGCCTTTCCTTCCTTCCATGGCCAACCACCTCCCCTGTGGCCCATAGTTCCTCATGTCTACCACTAGGGTAGCATTTCTCATAGCCTGTCCTGGAGACAAATAGCAGCAACAAATATGAAACATATGTACACAAACATAAATAATATAGAATATAGATAATTATACACACACCACCACCACCACCAGATTGTGGGCAGAAACGAATAGAACCCTGCTGAAGCCCGGAAACCATCTTGCTTACCTGCCTTCTCTGGTAGAGAAGACCCTCCCTCACTGAACATGGCAATTGCAAAGATGGTACAAGGACCCACTCTCTGGGATCCAGGGATGAGAACCAGATAAGTGACTTTGAGGGGAGGTTTGACCAACACCAGAAAGCTCTCCTGCATGCCATTACCTCAAATTAGTTTTGTCATGGCAGCCTAAAATTCCACCATGGGTATCAAGCTTCACCTTCTCCACAAAATGCTCCTTTTTAAAATGTAACACCCAGGGGCGTCTGGGTGGCTCAGTGGGTTAAGCATCCAACTCTTGGTTTCGGCTCAGGTCATGATCTCAAGGTCACAGAGTCTCAGAATCATGGGATTGAGCCCCACATCAGGCTCTATGCTCAGCAAGGGATCTGCTCCTCTCTCTCTCTCTCTGCCCCTCCCCCTGCTCACACGCGCTCTCTCTCTCTTTCAAATAAATAAATAAATCTTTAAAGATTAATTAATTAATTAAAATGCAACACCCACCGCATAGGTAGCATTTTGACTTAATGCTAATTTACATTGAGGTTTGGGGCACAATATCTTGTCTTTCTTCCCTAAAACATGAAGCCCAGACAGCAGAAAACACTTCTCCCAACAGACACACGAAAAAATTCTCCACATCACTTGGCATCAGGGAAATACAAATCAAAACCACAATGAGATACCACCTTACACCAGTTAGAATGGCTAAAATTAACAAAACAGGAAACAACAAATGTTGGCGAGGATGTGGAGAAAGAGGAACCCTCTTACACTGTTGGTGGGAATGCAAGCTGGTACAACCGCTCTGGAAAACAGTATGGAGTTTCCTCAAGACATCAAAAATAGAGCTACCCTATGACCCAGCAATTGTACTACTGGGTATTTACCCCAAAGATACAGATGTAGTGAAAAGAAGGGGCCATGCACCCCAATGTTCATAGCAGCAATGTCCACAATAGCCAAACTGTGAAAGGAGCTGAGATGCCCTTCAACAGATGAATGGATAAAGAAGATGTGGTTCGTATATACAATGGAATATTAGTCACCCATCAGAAAGGATGAATACCTACCATTTGCATCGACATGGATGGAACTGGAGGGTATTATCCTAAGTGAAATAAGTCAGTCAGAGAAATACAATTATCCTATGGTTTCACTCATATGAGGAATATAAGGAATAGCATGGAGAACCACAGGGGAAGGGAGGGAAAACTGAATGGGAAGAAATCAGAGAGCAAACCATGAGAGACTTTTGACTCCCGGAAACAAACTGAGGGTTACAGAAGGGGAGGTGTGGGGCGGGGGAGGGGTAGCTCGGTGACGGGCTTTAAGGAGGGCATGTAATGTGATGAGCACTGGATGTTATACACAACTAATGAATCATTGAACACTACATCAAAAACTAATGACATAATATACGTTGGCTAATTGAATTTAAATTAAAAAAAGAAAAAAACACTTCTCACCTAAATAGGCAGGTCAACAGGGAGGGAACTGGAAGAAGGAGGTTCTATGTGACATGCTAAGTAGTAGGTACTTACGGAGCAGATATTTCAGACCAGGGACTATCCACCCTCCTCCTCCAGCCTTGGAAACAGGTATTCTTATTATTATTAGTTTTCATTTCACAGATGACAAAGGAAGTTTAAGTAATTTGTCCAAAGTGGAAGTGGAGGTACTGGAATTCAACCTTGGGCCCGTCTGAAGCCAAACCCATGCCCTTGCCCTACACCAAGGACACACAGTACAGGACTGCTTTCCCTTTTCCCCCTCCCCCACCCATCCCACTAAAGGGCCTCAACTGGCCCTTAGGCTTTTGCCTTTCTCTCCAACAAAACTTGCTCTAAGGAAAGAGTCTAATTCCGTGTCACTTATGCCTTAGAAACAAGATGAGATTCAGACAACCCACGGAAAGAAGACAAACCCATTAAATTAAAATCATATGAAATACGGTAAAATAGTCTTAAGTCTCTTCCAAAAGAGTGTCAGACACTGGAAAGGGATGGGAGGTTTAAGGTCCTATGTGAGCCTGCAGGATGCTGAGGAAGGGGTGGGGAAGGGCAGGGAGGGGCGGGGCCCAAGGCAGAGAGGGCTACCTGGATACCCGAAATTACCCCCGCCTCAGTGGCCAAGCTGAGAACACTTCAGTGGCAGAGTATTTGAATCCTCAGAACCAGCAATAAAAAGTTTCTAAGAGGCATCCAGTCATCTTACTCAATCTTCTTAACTTCATGTAAGAGAGGAAAATATCTTTTTCTTCTACTCTTCTAAGTTCTGGGCTGGGGGCCTTGGAACAAAAGACAGATTAACAAGAGAAAAGCATACCAATGTATTTAACATACACTTTACATGACATGGAAGCCTTCATAAGGAAATGAAGACCCAAAGAAGTGTTAAACCTGAGCATTTTTTTTTTGCTAGGTTTGAGGAAGAGTGGAGAGTCGTGGAAAAAATGTGATAGGACAAAGGGTATGAACTGAGAGTACTAAACTGGGGGAAACTTAGCAAGAGCTGTCCCTTCCGATTCCTGTCAGCATACCTCCATCTTCAGAGAGAAGGATGCTCCTTTCCTCCTGCTATAGGAGGGCATCCCTTACGTGAGGGTCTCATGACCAGCTGCAGGAGAAGATAAGGAAATCCTTCCCGCGCCTGCCATTTCTAAAATTCCCTCACCTTAAAATATTCAGTATGCCAAGGTTCCACATTTTGGGGTAGTGTGTCCTGACCCTTTCACCTGCAACCCTTTCTGATAGACACACAATCTCACAGCCCTTAAAGTGAAGAAACATAGAGCCTCCCTGTTGAGTATTCCCATGAGCCAAGAAGTTTTAGTGGAGTTCCAAATGATAGGTATAGTTGTGTCTTCCCATCAGAAATTATTATGCCTCTTCACCCCCTTCCAAATCTGATTTGCCCCATTTGTTCTAAGATACTCTTCCCTCTTTCAACAATTTCACCCTCTGGGGAAGACAGAGTTCGGGGCCCCAAGCACCCCAACTCGGCTCATGTTTGGAGTGAAGGGAGTGGCCTTGTACAATGAGAAGCAAGATAGAAAAATCCCCAAATTCATGTGTACTTATGGTTCATGGAGCTCGAGATCCCCAGATGAGTATTAAGCTAAGCACAGAGGGCTAGTGCCCTTCCACTAACATGGAAGCTTCTCCCACATGGAGGAGCCTGCCCTGTGAGTCTGATAGATACTACAAAGACTTCGCCTGAGAACTGGCTATGATCTGGTCAGCATCTGCTCCCATTCTTCAGAGCAAAAGCAAAAGCCTTTAACGTTGACTGTAGCCCACCTGCATGTCAGGCCCTTTACATCAATCATCATATTTCAACCACAAAGCACTTCACTCAAAAAGCCTTGTTTCCCCATTTTATTTTATTGTTCATATCATTAGCTGACGTGACAATGCTTATTTACTGGCTTACTTGTGTATAGTCTGCCCCCCCCCCACCCACTGGAATATAAATTCCATGAGACACA
Source organism: Mirounga leonina (assembly GCF_011800145.1). NCBI lineage: Eukaryota > Metazoa > Chordata > Mammalia > Carnivora > Phocidae > Mirounga > Mirounga leonina. The sequence continues at coordinate 10,566,233 of NW_023270320.1, forward strand.
GGTGGTGTCCTCTCCCCCACCGTGTTCCCAGAAGCTAGAAAGATAGTCTGTGCTTAATAAATATTTGTTGAATAAGGAAATCGTGCAGGTAGGAAAGTGAAGTTCAGATAAGTTAAATAACATGTTCCAAGTCAATCAACTACAAGAGAAGAGCTAAGAATTGAATAGACCCAGGCTTGGCAAATTCTAAAGCCACGCATGCTTTTTCCATGATACCATGTGGCCTTCCTAAAAAGAAGGAAGTTCAACCCCCACCTCCTTCCCGCCTAACTTTGTTTAAAAGGAGCTTAACCCCCTCGGCCAGGGCCTTTCGGACAGACTTATCTCTTCCCACTGACGGCGGCATCGTGTTAGCTCAGAATGCCCAGAGCTGGAAACCTTACCTCTCATGCTCTCATTACCTCTCACGCTTCAGCTCCATAGACTGTGGGATAATGCAAATCAGAAAAATACAAGAATCACGACTGCGAAGGCCTGTATGTGAGAAAGTTTGAGGACAGCTGGTTGAGAGCAATGATTCTCAAAGTGTGGTCCCCCAGACAGCAGTGTCAGCATCACTGGGGGACTTGGCAGAAACGCACATTCTTGGGCCCCACCCTGGTTCTACTGAATCAGAAACTCTGGGGTGGGGCCCAGCCATCTGTGTTTTAAGAAGCCCTCTAGGTGATTCTGATATTCACCAAAATTTGAGAATCACCTGTGTAGTAAACAGAAGAAAGGAGGGAAATGGCAAATGCCATCAAATTTTTTTTTTTTTTTTTTTTTTTTTTTTTGAGAAAGAGAAAGCAGGAGGGAAGGGCAGAGGGAGGGAGAGAGAATGTGAGCACAGAGCCTGATGCAGGGCTCGATCCCACGACCCTGAGAACATGACCTGAGCCAAAATCAAGAGTCAGTTGCTTAACCGACTAAGCCACCCAGGCGCCCCCAAATGCCATCAATCTTTAACAGCTGTGTCCTCCAGTTGAGACTCCAGTAAGAATTAAGGCAAGGAGAGATTCATGCAGATTGAGAACATCAGCCTGACAAAGGCCAACTTTTCCTTCTTTGAGGCTCCCTTTCTTAGCATCGTCCAGAGGCCCGGGAGAAATGGAACGCAGTAAATTCAAATGATGCCTTTGACTACCCTGGATTTTAATTTTCCAGGCATGTCCCTCAGGCCAGCTTTACCGAGAACAAGTCAGAGTCTCCCTAAAAAGAAAATAGAAAGCTATTACTTGCTCCCTACCCCACCCCCTTGCCTTGAAATTGTCTTCTTCCATCCTAGCCCGCTGGCTTTAATTAGGAGGAGTAAAGCAGCGTGCAGACTGGAGACGGCAGGAGGTCTTAGCACAAAAATGTGTTCAATAAACAGCTTTGGATAATCAGAGGTCACAATGTCTCCATGTCTGCATTCTCCTCCTTCTTTCTGGCTTCTCCTTCCCCATCTTGGTTGTCTTACCATTGGCACCTCATTAGTCAAAAGGAAGCCACCAGCTCCAAGTCCTGTGCTATGAGCTTAGGAGGGTGTCCATCTTCACAAGAAGTGGAGGGCTGGGAGGAGGAAAGTCAGAATAAATGAAATCATATTGCATGTGAACAATCAGCTATAATTAGGCATCTTATAAATACTTATTATACAAATGCATTACAGTGACAAAGTTAGGCATGTTTAAATGCATTCAGACTCTGGGCAACAGAGGGTAATTTTTTTGGACCCAAGAGGAATCTGCTATATTAAAAAGAGCATTAAACGCATATTACTAAGCAAAAGAAGCCAACCTGAAAAGGCTACATACTGTATGACTCCAACTCCACAGCTCTCTTTTCTCGAAAAGGCAAAACAATGGAGACAGTAAAAAGATCAGTGGCTCTCAGTGGAGAGGGGGTAGGGAGTGATGACTAGGCAGAACTCAGAGGATATTTAGGGCAGTGAAACTATTCTATAGGATATTGTAATGGTGGGTATCTGCCATTAATACTTTTGTCCGAACCCATGGAATGTACAACCCCGAGAGTGAACTCTCAACTATGGACTTCGGGTGATAATAATGTGTCATTGCAGGTTCATCAATTTGTAACAAATGTACCACTGTGGGTGGAGGTGGTTGTGGGTGTGTGAGGTCAGGGAATCCTGTATTTTCTGCTCAGTTCTACTGTAAACCTAAAACTTCTCAAAAAAAAATAATAATAATAACAAAGCTTACTTTTTTTTTTTAAGATTCTATTTATTTATTTGACACAGAGCAAGAGAGCACAAGCAAGGGGAGTAGCAGAGGGAAAGGGAGAAGCAGGCTCCCCTCTGAGCAGGGAGCCCGATGTGGGGCTCAATCCCAGGACCCCGAGATCATGACCTGAGCTGAAGGCAGACGCCTACCATCTGAGCCCCCCAGGCACCCTTATTATTATGTTTTTAGAAGCACTAATACTTGGTCTCAAAAGATATGGACTCTAACTCCATCATGGTCTCGGTCACGTGCTGGCTGTGCAAACTTTGGTAAGTTACTTGGCTTCTCTGAACCTCAGTGACATCATCTATAAAATAAGAATAATAATATCTTCTATTTTTTTTAAAGATTTTATTTATTTATTTGAGAGAGTGAGAGAGAGCACCCAAGCCCGGGCAGTGGGAGAGAGAGAAGCAGACTCCCCGCTAAGCAGGGAGCCCGAGGTGGAGCTCGATCCCAGGACCCCGGGATCATGACCTGAGCCAAAGGCAGACGCTTAATGACTAAGCCACGCAGGCACCCTAGAATAATATCTTCTAGATAGAAATGTTTCAAAGGTTAAAATGAAGATATATGGATAGACATATGGCCAATGTTTGTTTAGTTAAAAATAATAGGAAAATACTATGTAGAATTTGGGGCACAGACTGGGGCTAGGATTCTAGATGCCTTCTTAGAAGTAGACAGGGCTAGCCTAGTCAGCACTACCTATATTATAACCTGACTGGGGATACAAATGTCTTCCTCTACCACTGAAAAATTGTCTACCCCACTGGCCTGCTAGAAACCCAAGTGGTGACTCCCAGGGGCAGCACATTTGGCTTTTAGAACCAAACTGTACTGTTTTGTAAACACCTCAAAGGGAAGAAAAATGAGTAACATCTTAGCATTGATTAGTGAGTTATATTATCGACTTAAAAGCAACGTCCTAAGAGAACAGAACACAGAATATGTAAGTTTTGATAAAGGGGGTTGACAGAAAATCTGAAAATCACCAGAAGCTCGAGGCACTACCTGGGAAGGTATATTTAGTTTCGAAGGTCAGAATGAGCAGTCAGAGGAGAGTTTTTAAGGCAAGCCACCAAACTAAGAGAGGAAATCAATCAAAAAACCAGCAACAAAGATACTGAGCCCCTACACTGAGCTGGCCATTGTTCTGATCAAAACAGGAATTCATGGATTATTTTTTTTAAGATTTTATTTATTTATTTGACACAGAGAGAGAGAGCACAAGCAGGCGGAGCAGCAGACAGAGGGGAAAGGACAAGCAGGCTCCCTGCTGAGCAAGGAGCCAGATGCAGGGCTCAACCCTGGGATCATGACCTGAGCTGAAAAGGCAGATGCTGAACCGACTAAGCCACCCAGGTGCTCAGGAATTCACGAATTTATGTTCTGGTGAAAGGGACAGACAAGAAACAAGTAAATAAATAAGCATAATAGCTAATTTTATATATTATATTAAAGGGTAATTCATTCTAGAAAAAAGAAAAGATAAAGCACGGTAGGGAGAATAAAGAGTGGGAGATCCCATTTTAAATAGGGCAGCCAGGAAAACACTCATTGAGAAGATGACATTTGAGCGAAAAGTTGAAGGAGTTGAGAGCCAAGCAGGTCTCAGCAGGGGATTTCTCCAGGCAAAAGGGACATCTCAAGCAAAGGCCCAAGGCAGCCATGTTCCAGGCTATTACAGGAATAATTTAAGACCAGGATGGCTGGAGCTGAGTAAGCAAGGAGAAGAACAGAGGAAAAGAGGTGAGAGATTTTAAGGGGTCCAATGCCATAGGGCCTTGGGGCTACCATAAGGATGTTCGTTTCTCTCTTGAAATGGGGAACTATTACCAGGTTTTGAGCCAAAAGAGCGGCATGATCTAGATTATGTTGTAGATGGATCACCCTGGCTGTTGTGCTAAGACTCCAATCTATGGGGACAAAGGTAGAAACAAGTGAGCTTCCAGGAGGCCCTTGCAGGTGAACTTGCCAAGTAAGCATTGACAGTAGTTGAACCAGGATGACAGCAGGGGAGGTGTGAAGAGTCTCAGATCCTGGCTGCATTCGAGGGCAGACCACCAGGATCCCCTGAAGGAGTGGATGGGCAAGGCTTTGGCCCTGAGCTACTGGAAGGACGGAGCCGCCATCAACTGATGTAGGGAAGGCCTCCCTGGCGTAAGTTTGAGGGGCAATCAGGAGTTTGGAGGAAAGTGGCAAGAGAGGAGTAGATGTAGCTCACGGTTCTCTGTATCTTGGCCTAGGTATGAGAGGGAACACAGCATTCATCGATAAGCCAATGCCATGTGACTACATTCAGCAGGAATCATTCAGAAGCATTTCCTAAGCCCTCAGTTTCCCCAATGCAATGGAACAAACAAATCTAAAGAAACAGATGGAAGGACACATTAGTGTATTTGCTTACCCTCTATATGAGCATTCTCCCATCCCATGCCTACCCCAACCACCTTTGCGACCACACCAAGAGGACAGCCAAGTCCCCAGGAGTCACATTCAATGAGATTGTGAATTATTTCATCAATCCCCCTAGAGAACAATGCCAGTTATCTCCTAAAGAGTCTGCGCCCACCACCCCCACTTGTTTGCCCCCCTCAAAACATGTTCACAGGAGAAGATCTATCTAATAAACCAATTTGCAGTCGGAGATAAGTGATTAAAAAGAAAAAAAGCTGAAAATACTGGGGATATTTTAAAGTAGACGACACCCTAAGCCAAGGGACAGAGTTATAAAATATCTGCCATCCCATTAAGGGAACTTAAGGGTCAGTGGCCTTGGACTCATATCACACTGGAGCTACGTCCTGGGATAATACTAGGGCCCCAGCCAGAAGTCAAAGCAGCTTCCTTGACTCTTACGGTCCCACTCATCCCAAACGGAGGAAGTAAGCTCATCTGGGGGCAAACACACTCACGCTTGCCCACATGTCCTTCCCTCTGTGTGGAACGTCCTTCCCTCTGTTCTGTGACTCTGATCCAAGAAATAGAGAGCAAACAACAGCCTCATTCTCCCTGCCCTTCACTGCGAGACCCCGCTAGATAGGATGTGTGTGTGTGATGCGCGCATACACGTGTGTGTGTGTGTGCCGTGCGGGCGCATTCACGTCCAGAGATCTTAAACTCTCCGGTCACCGAGGGGTCTGCTAAGCAACAGCGGGACCAGGGAAGCAAGCAGGGGGCCCTTTGGCTCTGAGCCAGCGGAAGCCCCTCTAGGGGTGTCTCGGGCGCGAGTCACTCACTCGGCGTGAAGCTGCCAGCCACCTCCAGCCACAATCACAGCTGCTCCACATTCGTCCAAGGCTGTAATGTTAAATCAATCAGTCAGGTGTGCCACCCACAGAAGCCCGGCCTGCCACTCACTTCGGGGACGCAAGGGAAGCAGTCACCGCGCAAGCTCCTTCCTGCAGTTTTATTCGAGCCCAGCGCACTTGGTGAAGCCCTTCGGGAGCCGTCCTGAGTAACGTTTTCCCTCCGGCCGTGGCTTTAGGCTGCGCTTGGCAAATCAGTTACCCCTGGCCGAGCCACACATATTCGGAAAGGCCTCCACACAGACGCACGCTGCCCAGAGAGGGGGTGTCCTCCAGCAGACACACAGAAAGACGTGGACACCCCAGGGCTGGACCACCGCCATCCACACCACCTTTTGGCTCAGACCCCAGATGGAAACCGGACGAAACACCACATCGGAGGAGAAAAAAGGATGGATCGGCAATGCCCCCTCGTGCTGGCCACAATAAATAAAAGGACAATGGTTTTATTTGTTTTCGTTTTTTTATTAAAAAAAAAAAAAAAGAAACCACAATAGTCCAGAGTGCCACTGTTTCAGGCTGCGCTGCTATCCACTGGGTGACTTTCATCTTACCCCTAGCTCTTTTTATGTCTTTTTAGAGATAACTCATCTTCAGTCTTATGTTTTCTCCTTCCAAGCCCATCTTAATTTCCTGTTCTCATCACCTAACTGTCCACTCCAACCACCCACTACACACAGACTTAAAACAAGTTCAACATCCTTCTGGAAGAGACCAGACTACTGGACCTTGTAAAATTCCCTTGATTAATTCCACGGAGGCACTGTAATAAAAATTAATGATAAAGAAAAAGAGGGAAAATTAGCCTTTTAGTAACTGATTAAAAAAAAAAAAATGCACAGCCAGACAGAAGTCAGACACAAAGGCACAGATCTATGGAAACTCCACACATACAAATAGGCTATATGCACGCAATTATGCCTCAAAATAAAAAAAAAATTTAAAAAAATTAAAAAACGCACTCCATGCAACGAGCTCCACCCCGCGCCTGAAAACAGGCAAATGGCATGTTCCACATACCAGCCTCCGTATTTAATTTGTTAACACGCAAGACATCAGAGGCATCACTTTGAACTGCAGACATCAATATGATTTAAACGGCTGCCACTTAATGTGGTAAGGAGGAATCAATTGTGCCCTGAAAACAGAAGACGAGGAGGAGCGTCATCCTGTCGGTTTCCCGGGAAATAATGAGCCCTCTTAATAGTTGTTAACATGAATCAACGAATCACTCCTTTGTCAGCGGCTGTGGCTGGGCCCCAAGTCAATCAGCAAAAAGGAAGAAAACTGACGACTCAGGGAAAGTCTCAGCAAGGGAAGAGGGCAGGGCACTGGCTTCTCTCGCAGACTGGCCCCAGCCCCAGCGGAAGGAGAGGAGGACTTAGCATAGCAGTGTGACCCCAGAGACACCAGTTAGAGACCAGTTAGAGACAGAAAGGTCAACCAGAAAGCCTGATGAGACCCAGACAGGGACATCAAGGGCAGGGCTCCTCTCCCCTATAAACCAAGAATTTAAAGCTGCTTAGGAAATCAGTGTGGAGGTTCCTCAAAAAATTAAAAATAGAGCTACCCTATGACCCAGCAATTGCACTCCTGGGTATTTACCCCAAAGGCACAGATGTAGTGAAAAGAAGGGCCATATGCACCCCAATGTTCATAGCAGCAATGTCCACAATAGCCAAACTGTGGAAAGAGTCGAGATGCCCTTCAACAGATGAATAGATAAAGAAGATGTGGTTCATATATACAATGGAATATTACTCAGCCATCGGAAAGGATGAATACCCAACTTTTACATCAGCATGGGTGGGACTGGAGGAGATTATGCTAAGTGAAATAAGTCAAGCAGAGAAAGTCAATTATCGTATGGTTTCACTTATTTGTGGAACATAAGGAATAGCATGGAGGACATTAGGAGAAGGAAGGGAAAAATGAAGGGGGGCAAATCGGAGGGGGAGACGAACCATGAGAGACTATGGACTCCGAGAAACAAACTGAGGGTTTTAGAGGGGAGGGGGGTGGGGGGATGGGTTAGCCCGGTGATGGGTATTAAGGAGGGCAAGTATTGCATGGAGTACTGGGTGTTATACACAAATAATGAATCATGGAACATTACATCAAAAACTAATGATGTAATCTATGGTGACTAACATAACAATTAAATTAAATTAAAAAAAGAATTTAAAGCTGCTAATATCATGCTAATGGAAGGGTCTGTAAGGTAGGATTGAGCAAGACTAACAGGTTGTTTGGAGAAGGGCAAAGTGAAGATGGTGTGTCATTGCCCACCCGCACCCCCCACCCCCACCCCCACCTCCCCTCCCCCCTCCTCCCACATACACCCCGCCAGGTACATGACTGTACAGGTGTGTTTTCTTCTCCATTTCCCTCCATTTAAAATAGACCCACACAAAATATTTTGCAACATATATGTCAAAGGATAAATAGCCTTAATAATTAAAAAGCTTATGAGTTCTTGCAAACCAAAAAGAATAAGCAAGAGATCTCATTAATAATAACTGATAGCTGCAAAACACTTCACTACATGCCAGGCACAAAGAGTTTTACCTAAATTATCTCCTTTAACTCTCTCAGAAACTCAGAGGTAAATAATGTTATACCCATTTGACAGGCAAAAAAACTGAGGCTTGGAGTGTACTTTAAGTAACTTGCTTAAGATTGCTTTATTAGCAGATGACCAAAGACTGATTCAGAACCAGGTATGTCTGTTGAAAATCTACACTTTTACAGGATGCCATATCAATTTCTCACAGGCAGCCCAAAAGGGAGAAATACAAGTGACCAATAAAGATTTTAAAATGTATATTTAAGTATGATAGTAAAACAAAAAGTCAAAACCAAAAAAATTATGATCTATTTACTTTTTGCTTATCAGGTAGACAAAAATTAAGAAGATTAACAAAGCCTAGTGTTAATGAGCTTTTGGAAACACTGACTTGCTTTTGCAGTGTTGCTGAGAATTCAAGTTGTAAAACCATCCTGGAGGGTAGTTTTTTCAAAATATATAAAAATGTAATTTATATAGGGGTGCCTGGGTGGCTCAGTCACTAAGCGTCTGCCTTCGGCTTAGGTCATAATCCCAGGGTCCTGGGATCGAGCCCCATGTTGGGCTCCCTGCTCCATGGGGAGCCTGCTTCTCCCTCTCCCTTTGCCTCTCCCCCTGCTTGTGCTCTCTCTCGCTATCTCTGTCACTGTCTCTCTCTATCAAATAAATAAAATCTTTAAAAAAATGTAATTTATGTATACCTGAAAATTTCTACTCCCAGGAATTACATTTATGGGATATTTAAATGAGTAAGATAAGATAAAAAGGCATTAATCACAGTATTGTTTTGAAGAACTAAAATACTGTAAATAATGTAAGTGTCCATTTATAAGAATTGCTTAAGTAAATTATGAAACATCCATACAATAGAATATTACTCAGCCACCTAAAATGATAGTGTTGATCTACATTTACTGACACAAAGATATCTATGAAAAATTGTCCAGTCAAAAAAGCAATTACAGAAACATATAAAAAGATATAAATATTTATCATATATACATGTAAAGCAAATTTTCTGGAAGGATGTTTGTGGAAATGATGTTAGTGCTGATTTTTAGGTTATGGAATTTATGGGCCCTTTTACTTTCTTCTGTGTATTTGTATGTATTATTTGACTCTCTTTGATTAAGATCTATTGTTTTTACAATAATAAGGTTATCTCCAAAAGTAAAAAAATCCACATCTTCTATTTTCCAATTTAACTTTGTGTAGGATTGCACTGGACTGGGGAACATTTTAAGATGATGAAACATAATGGAGAGAACGTGGGCTTTCAGATATGACCTCAGGTACGATTTCAGCTTTTACTAGCTTTGTGACTATGTTAGCTTTCTATTGCTGTCGTAACAAATTATCACAAACTTAGCAGTGTAAACAACACAAATGTATTATCTTACCATTCTGTAGGCCATACCTACAGACTCACTGGGTTAAAATGATGGTGTTGACAAGGCTGTGTTCCTTTCTAGGAAGTTGTAGGGGAGGATCCATTTCCTTGCTCATTCCAGTTGCTGGTGGATTTTGGTTCCTTGTGGTTATAAGATGCAGATCCCTGTTTTCTCGTTGGCTATGGCTAAGGGCTGTTTACAGTTTCTAGAGGCCAGTACATTTCTTAACTCCTGGTTCCCTTTCCCCATCTTCACAGCCAGCAAGATGGAGTCAAGTCCTCACTCATACCTGACCCACCTTCTGCTTTGCTCTTCCACTTTAAGGACTCATGTGATGAGACTGGGACCACTCAGATAATCCAGAATCATCCTCCCTTTCAACACAGTACAAATTCTCTTGTGCCATGTAAAGTAACCTATTCACAATGCCCAAGGATTAGGGCATGGGCATCTTTAGAGAGTCATTATTCTGCCCTACCACAGTGACTTTGGCAAATTCCGTAAGTAACACATTTTTAACTCTAAAACGGATGTGGCGGGATACCTTACTGAATTACTACTATTTTGTTTTCTTTGGTCATTGTTGCATTTTTACCTCCCCATTCTTTTTTTTTTTATTATTCTTATGTTAATCCCCATACATTACATCATTAGTTTTAGGTGTAGTGTTCCATGATTCATTGTTTGTGCATAACACCCAGTGCTCCATGCAGAGCGTGCCCTCTTTAATACCCATCCTTCCACCCCCCTCCCCTCTAGAACCCTCAGTTTGTTTTTCAGAGTCCATCGTCTCTCATGGTTCGTCTCCCCCTCTGATTCCCCCCTTCATTCTTCCCCTCCTGCTACCTTCTTCTTCTTCTTCTTCTTTTTTTTTCTTAACATATATTGCATTGTTTCAGAGGTACAGATCTGAGATTCAACAGTCTTGCACAATTCACAGCGCTTACCAGAGCACATACCCTCCCCAGTGTCTATCACCCAGTCACCCCATCCCTCCCACCCCACCCCCACTCCAGCAACCCTCAGTTTGTTTCCTGAGATTAAGAATTCCTCATATCAGTGAGGTCATATGATCCATGTCTTTCTCTGATTGACTTATTTCACTCAACATAATACCCTCCAGTTCTATCCACGTCGTTGCAAATGGCAAGATCTCATTCCTTTTGATGGCTGCATAATATTCCATTGTATATATATACCACTTCTTCTTTATCCATTCAACTGTCGATGGACATCTTGGCTCTTTCCACAGTTTGGCTATTGTGGACATTGCTGCTATAAACATCGGGGTGCACATACCCCTTCGTATCCCTACATTTGTATCTTTGGGGTAAATACCCAGTAGTGCAATTGCTGGATCATATGGTAGCTCTATTTTCAACTTTTTGAGGAACCTCCATACTGTTTTCCAGAGTGGCTGCACCAGCTTGCATTCCCACCAACAGTGTAGGAGGGTTCCCCTTTCTCTGCATCCCCGCTAACATCTGTCATTTCCTGACCTGTTAATTTTAGCCATTCTGACTGGTGTGAGGTGGTATCTCATTGAGGTTTTGATTTGGATTTCCCTGATGCCGAGCGATATTGAGCACTTTTTCATGTGCTGTTGGCCATTTGGATGTCTTCTTTGGAAAAATGTCTGTTCATGTCTCCTGCCCATTTCTTGATTGGATCGTTTGCTCTTTGGGTGTTGAGTTTGATGAGTTCTTTATAGATTTTGGATACTAGCCCTTTATCTGATATGTCATTTGCAAATATCTTCTCCCATTCTGTCGGTTGTCTTTTGGTTTTGTTGACTGTTGCCTTTGCTTTGCAAAAGCTTTTTATCTTGATGAAGTCCCAATAGTTCATTTTTGCCCTTGCTTCCCTTGCCTTTGGCGATGTTTCTAGGAAGAAGTTGCTTCGGCTGAGGTCAAAGAGGTTGCTGCCTGTGTTCTCCTTGAGGATTTTGATTGACTCCTGTCTCACATTGAGGTCTTTCAACCATTTGGAGTCTATTTTTGTGTGTGGTGTAAGGAAATGGTCCAGTTTCATTCTTCTGCATGTGGCTATCCCATTTTCCCAACACCATTTGTTGAAGAGACTGTCTTTTTTCCACTGGACATTCTTTCCTGCTTTGTCAAAGACGAGTTGACCATAGAGTTGAGGGTCCATTTCTGGGCTCTCTATTCTGTTCCATTGATCTATGTGTCTGTTTTTGTGCCAGTACCATGCTGTCTTGATGATGACAGCTTTGTAATAGAGCTGGAAGTCCGGAATTGTGATGCCGCCAGCTTTGCTTTTCTTTTTCAACATTCCTCTCATTATTCGGGGTCTTTTCTAGTTCCATACAAATTTTAGGATTATTTGTTCCATTTCTTTGAAAAAAGTGGATGGTATTTTGATGGGGATTGCATTGAATGTGTAGATTGCTCTAGGTAGCATTGACATCTTCACAATATTTGTTCTTCCAATCCATGAGCATGGAACGTTTTTCCATTTCTTTGTGTCCTCCTCAATTTCTTTCATGAGTATTTTATAGTTTTCTGAGTACAGATCCTTTGCCTCTTTGGTTAGATTTATTCCTAGGTATCTTATGGTTTTGGGTGCAATTGTAAATGGGATCGACTCCTTAATTTCTCTTTCTTCTCTCTTGCTGTTGGTGTATAGGAATGCCACTGATTTCTGTGCGTTGATTTTATATCCTACCACTTTACTGAATTCCTGTATGAGTTCTAGCAGTTTTGGGGTGGAATCTTATATAATTGGCTGCTCCCATGTTAGAGGCATAGATATTTACAATTGTTAGATCTTCTTGTTGGATAGACCCTTTAAGTAGGATATAATGTCCTTCCTCATCTCTTATTACAGTCTTTGGTTTAAAATCTAATTTGTCTGATATAAGGATTGCCACCCTAGCTTTCTTTTGGTGTCCATTAGCATGGTAAATGGTTTTCCACCCCCTCACTTTCAATCTGGGGGTGTCTTTGGTTCTAAATGAGTCTCTTGCAGACAGCATATCGATGGGTCTTGTTTTTTAATCCAGTCTGATAGCCTGTGTCTTTTGATTGGGGCATTGAGCCCATTTACATTCAGGGTAACTATTGAAAGATAGGAATTTAGTGCCATTGTATTGCCTGTAAGGTGACTGTTACCGTATATTGTCTGTGTTCCTTTCTGGTCTATGTTGCTTTTAGGCTCTCTCTTTGCTTAGAGGACCCCTTTCAAGATTTCTTGTAGGGCTGGTTTTGTGTTTGCAAATTCCTTTAGTTTTTGTTTGTCCTGGAAGCTTTTTATCTCTCCTTCAATTTTCAATGACAGCCTAGCTGGATAGAGTATTCTTGGCTGCATATTTTTCTCATTTAGTGCTCTGAATATATCCTGCCAGTCCTTTCTGGCCTGCCAGGTCTCTGTGGATAGGTCTATTGCCAATCTAATGTTTCTACCATTGTAGATTACAGATCTCTTCTCCCGAGCTGCTTTCAGGATTTTCTCTTTGTCTATGAGACTCGTAAGTTTTACTATTAGATGTTGGGGTGTTGACCTATTTTTATCGATTTTGAGAGGGGTTCTCTGTGCCTCCTGGAATTTGATGCCTGTTTCCTTCCCCAAATTAGGGAAGTTCTCTGCTATAATTTGCTCCAGTATACCTTCTGCCCCTCTCTCTCTTTCTTCTTCTTCTGGGATCCCAATTATTCTAATGTTGTTTCATCTTATGATATCGCTTATCTCTCGAATTCTGCCCTCGTGATCCAGTAGTTGTTTATCTCTCTTTTTCTCAGCTTATTTATTTTCCATCATTTGGTCTTCTATATTACTGATTCTCTCTTCTGCCTCATTTATCCTAGCAATTAGCACCCCCATTTTTTATTGCACCTCATTAATAGCCTTTTTGATTTCTACTTGGTTAGATTTTAGTTCTTTTACTTCTCCAGAAAGGGTTTCTCTAATAACTTCCATATTTTTTTCAAGTCCAGCTAGTATCTTTAAAGTGATGATTCTGAACTCTAGATCTGATATCGTACTAATGTCCGTATTGAGTAGGTCCCTGGCAGTCGGTACTACCTCTTGTTCTTTTTGTTGAGGTGATTTTTTCCATCTTGTCATTTTGTGCAGAGGAGAATAGATTAATGAGAGAACAAAATGCTAGCAGAGTAACAACGTCCCCAGAAAATATACTCTAAACAAATCAGAAAAGACCTGAAGCAGTGGGAAAAGAAAGGGAAAGAGAGAAAAAAGAAAAAGAAAAAAAAGAAAAAGATAAAGATAAAAACAAACAAAACAACAACAACAAAAAAAAACCAGAATGTGATCAAATATGATCAGGCTGGTATATAGATCAGTGCCACACACTAGATTTGGTCTTTTAGAAGAAAGTGCCTCCCAAAATTTTAAAGAAAGAAAAACTTATATATGTACAAAAATAAGGGTTGATATGATGAAGGGATGGAATATGACTGTAAAGATGGAAATTATAAAAAATTTTATAAAAGGAATTGATAAGAAGTTGTTTGAAAAAAGAAAGAAGAGGATTTTAAAAAAGAAAAAAGAAAAAGAGAAAAAAAAAAGGGAGAGGATGTGATCAGGAAGGGAATAGAAAGCACCATATACTAGAGATTTAGGGTATATTTTAATCTGTTAGAAGAAACTATCTCAAAATTTTAAAGAGAGAACAACTTATATGTATAAGCCAAAAATACGGGTAACTACTATGAAGGGATAGAATATGACTCTAAAAATGAAAAATAAAAAAAATTTTTTTTAAAAAGGGATTGATAAGATGTTGGTTGAAAAAGGGAAAAAGAAAAATTCAAAAAGAAAAAAAGACAGTTAAAAAAAATTAACTTTGAAAGACTAAAGAATCATGGTAAAAAAGCCGTGAATTCTATGTGCAGTAGTCCCCTAGCGCTGGAGTTCTCCCGTTCTCATTGATCGGTAAACTTGGTCTTGGCCGGCTGTTCTCGCTGATCTTCTGGGGAGGGGCCTGTTGCCGTGGTTTCCAAATGTCTCTGCCGGAGGCGGAAGTGCCCCGCCCTTGCCCCCTCCCGGCTAAGTAATCTGCTCGGGTTTGCTCTCCGGGGCTTTTGTTCCCTGCGAGCTTCCCGTACAGCTTTGGAGGCGGAGAGTGAAAATGGCGGCCTCCCAATCTCCGCCCCGGAGGAGCCGAGAACTCGGGGTCCCGCTCCTCAGTGAGCCCCCAGAGAAAAGCCGCCAGTCACTCCCGTCTCCTCGGTCTCCGGCCGCACTCCGTGCTCACCCGGCCTGTGACCGCGCGTTTCTGTCTCTGGCACCCGACCCCGGGTGGAGTCTCCAAACCCAGCAGATCCCTGCAGAGCACTCCCGCGCGGCTCCTCCCGGGGGAGGAAGGGGAGTCTCCCCGGATCTGCCGCTTGTTGGGTCCCTGCTGGAGGAGCAGGGGCCCGACTGTGCCGCGGATCCCGGTTTATGGCGACCCCGAGCTGAGAGCCCGCGCCTGGGCTCCGCCTCTGCAGCCGGCTTCCCTGCTCCGTTACCTGGGAGCTCTGCCACACTCAGGCACCCCCCGGTCTTTCTGTGACCCCGAGGGTCCTGAGACCACACTGTCCCGGAGGGTTCCACCCCCCGCTTAGCCACCAGAGTGACGTCCCTCGGCGGAGCAGACTTCTAAAAGTTCCGATTCTGTGCTCCGCGGCTCTATCACTTGCCAGAAGCGGCGGACGGAGGCCCCTCCCCCGCCGTCTATCCTCCCGAATATCGCCTCGGATTCACTTCTCCGCACGTCCTACCTTCCAGAAAGTGGTCGCTTTTCTGATGAGAGAGTTGTTGCTCTTCTTTTCTTCGATCTCCTGTTGAGTTTGTAGGTGTTCAGAATGGTTTGATCCCTATCCAGCTGAATTCCTGAGAGGAGACGAAATCCAGGTCTCCTACTCCTCCGCCATCTTGCTCTGCCCCCCCCTTTACTTCCCCATTCTTTTTTTTTTTTTTTAAAGATTTTTATTTATTTATTTGAGAGAGAGAGCACATGAGAGGGGGTAGGGTCGGGAGGGTCAGAGGGAGAAGCAGGCTCCTCACCGAGCAGGGAGCCCGACGCGGGACTCGATCCAGGGACCCCAGGATCACGACCCAAGCCGAAGGCAGTCGCCCAACCAACTGAGCCACCCAGGCGCCCCACCTCCCCATTCTAAGAAGGTAATCAGGCCCTCCTCATCCCAGGGGGAATTTATGATGACTGAAGACGGCTTTACTCCTTGGTTTCCATTTCCAAAACCTAAAGTGACAGGACCTCTAAGAGAATGCAGAACATAAAAGGGGGTAGCTTGATGGTCTGGCATAAAGGTAGGATCCTAAGCACCTCTGAGCCCACTGTTGACAAAGATGCCTTTTAAATTCCACATGGCCAGGGCACCTGGGTGGCTCAGTCAGTCCAGTGTCTGCCTTCAGTTCAGGTCATGATCTCAGGGTCCTGGGATCAAGCCCTGCATCGGGCTCCCTGCTCACTGGGGAGCCTCCTTCTCCCTCTCCCTCTCCCTCTGCTTCTCCCCTCCACTTATTCTCTCTCTCTCCTCTCTCTCTCTTTTCTCTCTCAAATAAATAAATAAAATCTTAAAAATAATAAAATAAAATCATACGTGGCCTTGAGCGGTCAGCAAATGAGCTTCCCCGTGGGTCTCCCTGTCTTCTCCCTCAGCCCCCTCCAACCTACCCTTCAGTGAGTTCCCTTTGGCTTCTAGTCTGGCCCCATCTTTCATTCCTCCAAGATGCCCATTCTCACCTCCCTCCCTGACTTTGCACAGGCTGCTTCTTCTCTCTGGGATCACTCCCCCCTTTCCTTCTCCACCTACTCACACTTCAAGAGACAAATCAAAAATTACCTCCTTTGTTAGAGCATCCCGGCTCTCCCACACCATCAGCCCCAGCTTCCTCAGTCTTGTCAGAGTATAGAATACAATACCTTCCTCACACTGTCTTATCACTCTGTTTATATATATTTCCTCCAATAAGCCAAGAACTCCATGTGTGCAGACACTGTGTCGTGGTCAATTTTGAATCCTTAGCACCAACCCATTGTCTATCATACAAGAGGTACTCTCAAGCATTTCACTAGATAAATACCAGGGAAGTTGCTGTTAAGTTGTAAGGTTCTTGGTAGCTGTGATGAAATGGAAAGGCCAAATGATGCCTAGCATGGTTCATTATTCCATACAGACTCCTCAGGAGACAAATACTCTTTTTATCTTCATCTCTCACTCATACGCCAAAAAACAAAAGGGCACTTTTGAAAAATAAATGGCAGTCAGTGAGTGAAGCAAAATAAGGAAATAGTGAGCTGGCAGAATTGAGCTCAGCAAGCCTTCCCTGAGCGCCTATGCCCTTCCAGGAACTGTACTAGGGACTGAGGGTATACAGTCCTTATCTTCAAACACCTCAAGGTCCATCGTAAGACTCAGGCACATAAACCACACGAGATGGTACAGGGGGGGTGGAGTGGGCAGTAGAGTCATGTTTAGTAGATGTTTAAAGGCGGGAAAGGGGCACCTGGATGGCTCAGTTGGTTGAGCATCTGACTCTTGATTTTGGCTCAGGTCATGATCTCAGGGTTGTGGGATCAAGCCCCGTGTGGGGCTCCACACTCAGTGGGGAGTCTGCTTGAGATGCTCTCTCTCCCTCTTCCTCTTCCCCTCCCCTCACTCTTTCTCTAAAATAAATAAATAAATCTTAAAAAAAAAAAAAAAGGCAATGAAGGTACTACTCCACACCCATTAGGATGGCTCTTCTCTAAAATAACTGTTGGTGGGTCACCTGGACAGCTCAGTCGGTTAAGCATCTGCCTTTGGCTCAGGTCCTGATCTCAGGGTCCTGGGATCAAGCCCCACATCGGGAGTCCCCGCTCAGCGAGGAGTCTGCTTCTCCCTCTGCCTCTCCCCTCTGCTCATGCTTTCTCTCTCTCTCAAACAAATAAACAAAATCTTTAAAATAAAATAAAATAAAACAACTGCTGGTGAGAAATAGGAACTCTTGTGCATTGCCAGTGGGAATGTGAAAAGTGCAGCCGCTATGGAAAGCAGTTCCATGGCCCCTTTTTAAATGTGTATCGCCTGTCTTCTTTGCGGACTATGCGCCCCCATCCTTTCCCCCACCAGCTTCCAAGAAGCTCGGGGGCCCTGTACCTTTAAGCCCTGGGGGCCTAGAGGGTAGCATTTGCATCTAGCAATGACAGAAGCTTGCAGAGAACAACTGGAAGATGCTCCAAGGCCCCTTCAGGGTAAAGAGTGGTTGCCTTCTATAGATTTGTGACTCCGGGCTCCAGGGGACACGGAGGGCACAGGAAGAGCCATTAAATTGTGTTTGGCCTTGGGCTCTGATTCAAAGGCCACAGCTTCCAAGGCTCTCACCCTTCCCATTCTGAAAGAAAAGGGACTGACCCCAGATGCTCATGGCCCTGCTTTGGATTTGCTCAGATGCAGGCGGAATTAGCGCAAGCGTGGTATTTCTCAAAGCAGACTTGCCTGTCCTGGCAGGAGCGGGCCATCAACCATGCCGGCGGCTCAAGCTCATAACTAGATCAAGCAGAGAAAGTAGGAATGGCAGGTTGATTTTATGCCCTTGCACTATCTCTCCAGTCCATCGACCTGTAGAACCAACAAGTATTAGCACCCCTGACATACATCAGAAGCCGTAGCCTATAAACAGGAGAAAGGGAATCAGAGAGACATCTCAATTTCGCTCCGCAGGTAGCAGACCACTCTCACGGAGAGAGGAAAATTAACCCTGTAGCTCCACGGACTGCTCCCCTTATCTGAAGTGTTAGATTCTTCCAGGGTCATGGCCTTGGTTCCCATGGTTGTTCAGGTGGCTGGAGCACACGGATGCTTGACGAAGCAGGAGAGAGGGGCTCACACTCACCCCCAGTCATGCCCCTGGCCCAGGGACAGGGGCTGGAAGGAGGCGTGTATTCCTCACAAACACATGATCTGCGCCCAAGCCACACTGCCAACGAGCAGTTTCACGGACACGGGTTTGGTTGTGTTTTGTTGATTCTGATTCACACAAAGCCCTGGATGTGCTAGGATGGGGTCCCCCCTGAGCAAAAGGAGAAAGCCATCCTGCATGTGTCCGTGTGTCCTATCTCTGAACAGCACAGAAAACGGCCTAAAAACTGTACATTTGCAATTGTGCAGGTAGAAAAGCCTCACATTTCATTTTATTCTCTTACAAAGGTCTTTATTTAGGCTTCATTTAGCCAGATTTTCCTTTTAGGTCCCACAGTCAACAGTTCCTCCCTTTGCAAGATATTTGGTAGTTTCTCCCAGTTCCAATGTGTTTGACTCTTGACAAATGCCAGCCCCTATTTCTTTGTCCCTGACTATCCCTTTCTGATCCTTCTTCACTGGCCACCCTCTCTCAAAGCTTCATTTCACCCTGCCTAGCACCTTCCTCCATCCCTAGTGACCCTTTGAGAATAATGTCATAGGTTCTAACCAGGCTCTCTGTCTGAATTCACAATTTTAGGACTGTGTTATAGAGGTCTGAAACTATATGATAATTCAGGAATGCACCTAACGTGATTTTTTTGAGGTTTTCTTTATTTATTTGAAAGAGAGCACAGGGTAGAGGGGGGCAGAGGGAGAGGGAGACACAGGCTCCCCTTTGAGCACAGAGCCCAACACAGGGCTCCATCCCAGGTCCCTGAGATCATGACCTGAGCTGAAGGCAGATGCTTAACAGACTGAGCCACCCAGGCACCCCATGCCTAACGTGATTAATTGCATAGAAGTAAAAAATCCAGTTTCTGGAAGAAGTCATAGCCTTCATCAATGCAATTTTTTTTTTAGAGAGAGAGAAAATGAAGGAACTAAGGCTAGAATGTTAAGTGACTTACTCAAAATCACACATGTGTTTGTGGCAAAAATAGGAATAGAGTAGAGCCCTTGCAATCTGCCGCTCCCCAAGACTTGCATTTATCCATCTACCAAAGAGAGACCGAGCTTCTGTAGAGAGAAATTGTCTCTGATATTCTCAAGACAGGCAACACCCCCCGGACTGTGATAATGAAGGTGTTGTGCTTTCATGCGTGACTGGTAGTGCAGGGCCCTCCAGGGCCCTCGCTGGAAAACACAGCAAGGAAGGAGCCATTGAAGGTGGACTTAAGAATCCACTGGCTGGGTTCAAATCCCCTCCTCTGCCATTTTCAAGCTTTGTGACATTGGGTAAGTGCTTCAGTTTCCTGATCTGTAAAATGGGAACAATCATAGTCCGACCCCAGTGTTGAGACGAGGATTAAATGAGACAACCTATGGAAGAAGGGTTTAACACAGTACTTGCACATACCTTAAATGAGGTCCTGTGTCTTTAACAAATAACCTCCCAAGACCTATCTACTTTCTACACCTGCCATGCCCAGGTGGGTGATGCTAATGTGAGAGTCTAAGATTTCGTCTGATTTTCATGACTGCTGGTATCATGTAGCACATTCACAAATGCTCCAGGAGGAAAACATGCACTGGGCACAGCCAATAAATACAAAAATTGCTAGGGATGCCTGCGTGGCTCAGTCGGTTAAGCGTCTGCCTTCATCTCAGGTCATGATCTCCAGTCCTGGGATCCAGCCCCACATCAGGCTTCCTGCTCAGCAGGGAGTCTGCTTCCCTCTGTCTCTCCCTCTGCCCCTCCCCACGGCTTGTTCTCTCTCTCTCTCTAATAAATAAATAAAGCCCTTTTAAAAAATACAAAAATTGCTTAGTCAAGTAAATTTTAAAACCACAAGGTAATTCCCTAGTAATTCTGGGTTAATTGCATATTAATTACCATCTTGTTATAGCATCAATGAGCCATACATTTGATGTGGAAACCTACAGCAGACATCAAAGGCTAAAATGGACTTTCTCTGCTGCAGGAAATGATCTCTGATCACTCTGTATCACTGAGGCTTTTCAAAAAAACCTTCTACGTTCCTGCTTCTTTAGAGAGCTCAGTAATAATCCAAAGTATCCTCCAACTAAAGTTTCCTCTAGTGTAGGTATATAAAAGTACCCAGTAACATCTACCACCAGTGAGCGACTGCTCCCCTCGCTCCCCCTAAGTCCCCTGGATCAAAGTCTTTTGAGAGGACAAGCTCCAGCCTACTGACCTCTTCTGGGGTGATGGTTTAATCGGCTATAGGTGTCTTGGGATGTTCCTAAGGTCCTTGCCTCCACCTCCTTGCTGGGCCTTTAGAAGCTGACTTCTCCACATTTCCTGCATTGAAATATGATCCCCCAAAATAAGTCATATGAGCCCAGCTGAATTTCTCGGTAGAGGAATTATGTATAACAAGACAGTTGGCAAGGTTATATCACTTCATGAAAGCTGAAATTTCCTTGCAATTGATTTCCTAAAGATAACTCACTGTTTGCGTGCAGTGAAAGCTAATTTAACAAGAACGATGAGTCTCTTCAGAACACCTTGATTGGCAATTGTGATAAATTCCTATGATTACTATTGACTCAGAAGCGGATTCTCATTTGTTCAGATGTTGCTGTAACGACAGGCCGGTGATGGTTTTAGAAAAAGGAAATAGGGACACCACATGCTGCTCCCATCTTCACAAAATAACTGGAGGGACCAACACAGTTGCAGATATTTCAGAGAGTCCGTGAAGATCCCCACTGAATCTCAGAGAGACCTCTACATCCTCCTTGGCGTGTCCGTGTTGACTAAAAATTCCCAGAGGAACCACAGATCAGAGTCCCAGGGAGTCAGGCTCATTCTTCTAACAAAGAAAGTTGGGTCTTTGTCAATAGTTCCACAGCGGAAGCAACAAAATCCTGTTTTGTTTTGTCTTTTTAAAGATTTTATTTATTTATTTGAGACAGAGAGAGAGCACAGAGGGACAGTGAGAGGGAGAAGACGACTCCCCACTGAGCAGGGAGCCCGACGAGGGGCTCAGTCCCAGGACCCTGAGATAATGATCTGAGCCGAAGGCAGATGCTTAACCGACTGAGCCACTCAGGTGTCCCAAAATCCTAGTATTAATGTTAATATTGAATAATACTAAAAGTCCCACATTAGGAAATTGGTTAAATCAAATAGCATAAATCCAAATGATAAAATATTATGTATCCATTAATATGACTTTTTGGGGAGTCAAAGACACAGGAAAATGACGGCAATATGTTTTTAAGTATAAAAGGTAGGAGGCAAAATTATACATGCAGTTTGGGATCAGTGGTGTAAGCAATATGCATTTAAAAAAACAGGAAGGAATGTGTCCCTAGAATGTTGGCAGTGATAGGTGCTACATCTCTAGGTGGTGGGATAAACAAAATAATAATGAAAGAAAAAAAGAAACTCTACTTTTTAAAAAGTCCACATTTGGGGTACCTGATGGCTCAGTCAGTTAAGTGACCAACTCCTATTGGTCATATTTTTATAATTATCATCATTAGTACTCCTGAGTTCTCTCTTGTCATTAACTCATTCAATCCATTTAATAATTCTAGGGGACACAAAGGATTATTATCCTCACAAAGGTGATGAAATGATGGCTCAGAGATATGGAGTCATTTGCATGAGGTCACCAAGCAAAATAATTATTTAAATCCAACTCTTCTGTCTCAAAGTCTAAGACTCTTCCTACTATACCATATTTATGGTAAAATTTTACAAATGAGGAATACTAAATAAATTAGAAACTGTTTACTAAATGTCCATACTACCCAAAGCAATCTATAGATTCAATGCAATCCCTATCAGAATCCCAATAGGGCTTTTTTTTTTTTCTCCAGAAATAGAACCATCCTAAAATTCATAAGAAATCTCAAATGACCCTGAAAAGCCAAAACAATCTTCATAAAGAAGAACTAAATTGGAGGGCCTCCCACTTTCTGATTTCAAAACATACTATAAAGCTACAACAATTAAGATGAAATGGGGGCGCCTGGGTGGCTCAGTTGGTTGAGTGACTGCCTCCGGCTCAGGTCATGATCCTGGAGTCCCTGGATCGAGCCCCACATCGGGCTCCCTGCTCGGCGGGGAGTCTGCTTCTCCTTCTGACCCTCCCCCCTCTCATGTGCTTGCTGTCTCTCATTCTCTCTCTAATAAAATCTGTAAAAAAAAAAAAAAAGAAATACAAATCAAAACCACAATGAGAGGGGCGCCTGGGTAGCTCAGTTGGTTAAGGGTCCAACTTTTGATTTTGGCTCAGGTCATGATTTCAGGGTCATGAGATTGAGCCCCACATCATGCCCAGCATGGAGACTGCTTGAGATTCTCTCTCTCCCTCTCCCTCTGTCCCTCCCTACCACCTCACTCTCTCAAAAAATATTTTTTTTTAAAAAACCACAATGAGATATCACCTCACACCCATTAGAATGATTACTATCAAAGGAACACAAAATAAGAAGTGTTGACAAGAGTGCAGAAAAATTGGAAAACTTGTGTGCTGTTGGTAGGAATGTAAAATGGCGCAGCCATTCTGGAAAGTAGTATAGAGGCTCCTCAAAAAATTAAAATTAAATTAGCATATGATCATCCAGCAATCCCACTCCTGGATATACATCCAAACATACTCAAAGCAGGATTTCAAAGAGATATCTACACACCCATGTTAATCTCAGCATTATTCACAATAGGCAAGAGGTAGAAGCAACCCAAATCAATAGATGAATGGATAGAGAAAATGCAGTATATACATATGATGCAATATTTCACAGCCTTGAAAAAGAAAGGAATCCTATTGCATGCTACACTATGAATGAACTTCTAGGACATTGTGTTAAGCAAAACGAGCCAGTCACAGTAGTACAACTACTATATGATTCCACTCATATGAAGAATCTAATGTAGTCAGAATCATAGAAACAGAAAGTAGAAAGTTGCCTAAGCCTGAGGCAGGGCAAAGGAGTAGAATTAGTGTTTAATGCGTAAAGAGTTTCCACGTCACAGAGTGAAAGGGTTATAGAGATTTGTTGCAATATGATGTGAATACATTTAACTCCACTGAACGTACACTTACAAACGGTTACAATGGGTAAATTTTATGTAGTTTCTGCCACAATAAAAAAATGTTTGTGGGCGCCTGGGTGGCTCAGTTGGTTAAGCGACTGCCTTCGGCTCAGGTCATGATCCTGGAGTCCCGGGATCGAGTCCCGCATCGGGCTCCCTGCTCGTCAGGGAGCCTGCTTCTCCCTCTGACCCTACCCCCTCTCAGGTGTTCTCTCTCTCTCATTCTCTCTCTCTCAAATAAATAAATAAAATCTTTAAAAAAAAAATGTTTGCATATCATTAACTCTCTTAATCAAGGGCTTTTGGCACTTCAAATGGATTTTTTTAAATTCATTGTTAGAAACATAAAAAAATACAAGCAAACGCTACTTTGCTTCCTGGTCCAACGAATATGATTTCAATTTGTTAAGAGCCTCAAATAAAATTTTAATTAACTACAAACTGAATTCACTGCATAATGATGAAATACAATTTTTTGTTTGTTTGTCTTGGACAAGTTTTTTTTCTTAATTTTTAATTGTGGTCCAAAGAGTAACACAAAATTTATCATCTTATCCATTTTTGAGTGTACAGTTATGTGGTGTTAATATATTCACATTGATGTGCCACAAATCTCCAGAAATTTTTCATCTTATAAAACTAAAATTCCATACCCTTTAAACAACTCCCCATTTCTTCCCTCCCTCAGCCCTGGGCAACCATCATTCTACTTTCCACCTCTGTGAATTTGGTGGCTCTAGATTCCTCATAGAGGTGGCATCAGACAATATTTGCATAAATGACACAATACATTTTTTTAAATATGTGAAACGCTGCCTTGCCTCAACTTTGAAGGACCTCACACAGTTAGCATTCTGAGGAATAGAACCAAACCACCATTCAGAAACCAAAAAGTGACCAAGATTATCATATCCTAAAAACTTTCCAGAGGTTACTTAATCTCTCTGCCTCAGTCAGCTTCCTCATCTCTATAATCAAGATAATAGTAGTATCTTCCTTAGAGCATTGTGATGAGAATGAGATGTGTTAATACATGTAAAGAATTTGGAACAGTGGCTGGCATAGAGTAAGCCCTCAATAAATATTAACTATCATTATTTTTATCTATCCTATCGGTATTGGGAATACACCATAATTAAGAAGCAACAGCTCCTCTCAGGAGCTCACAATCTAAGAATTTATATGTCCCACAGAAACTCAGAGCATGGTAGAAATTTGTCAATTATTATCATTTAATAGGCATTATTCACTAGAGAGACTCAAGAAAATAACAGATACAAGAATAACTTCTCTGGCTGGAAACTAAGAGCATGGGACATTAACCGACGCAATGAATATTTTCAGACTGTAATCTCACCAAGACGTAGCCACTAATATTATTTTGTAAATACAATTAAAAGCAGGAGGTCTGTTTTCACCGTCGGCAAGAATTAAACAAATTCTTATCTCCGGTTTTGCATTAACCATGCAGTAACTTATAACACTGCTACCTTATTTGTCTGTTCTAGAGACATATGTAAAATGGAAAATGATCGTAATGGCAATAAGAGTAGTCTTTCTCTTAATGAAATTCTAAAGAGCTACAGTCTCGAGTAATGCAAACAAGCGTTTCTGCCTTAGCCGATTCATCACACAGACTCAGCCAAGCGTGGCTGAGCGAGGATCGTGGCCAGCAATGCTGCCACCTGCTGTAGAGAAGTGAACTTGCTTTCCTCCGGGAGAATTTAAAAATCCACACCAGGACAAGTATGGGAGCTCTTGGTAAGTAGCTCTATTACTCCAGCAGCTCAGCAAATTACTGAAATAGGTTACTCTTCTACCTATCCAAACTCACCTGGCTCTTTTGCTAACTTACCCCCTCACTTATGTTATTTAACTAAATTGGCCCCATTATACAGCAATTTTGCTTTCTTGCATTCACTCAAGATGAATTACTTAAGGTTGAAACACTGTAGCATCAGAATTTTTAATGATGATCCCCATGTCTCAGGATAGCCTGTGTGCAAGAGAGCACACCAGCAAGTGCATAGCAAATCTCCCTTTCTTCTGGGAACATAAATAAGCACACACCACATGGCTCTTCTCAAGTGTTATATATGTACATACCTAGCCATACTATTATTTTTTATACTATTTTTTTTAAGATTTATTTATTTGAGAAAGAGAGAGAGAGTAGGGAAAGGAGCAGAGGGAGACAGAAAGAGAGAATCTCGAGGAGACTTGGTGCTGAGCACAAAGCCCCACGCAGGGCTCAATATCACAACCTGAGCCAAAACCAAGAATCAGACACTTAACCGACTGAGCCATCCAGGCGCCCCTAGGAGATTATTTTTTAAAAATATGTAGACATAAAAAATATTTAACTGAATATAGACCTGTCCAGGTTCTCTATTGTACCTGAAATATACACACACCGACCTAAGTGCAATTAAGGGAAAGAGAGGTGGAGCAGATTTCAGAAAATTTATGACATAAGCAAAGTTGATCTTCAGCATTTTGTTCACCTTTTGGAGATGTATTTTCCCTTTTCTCCTGCTTTCCGTGCCCACAACCTTTTGGTAAGCCTTAGCTGTCCACATTATCCTTTGAGATCCTCAGACCTCTCAGACTCAGGACGTTTCCTGATTCCTCCTCAACCATCACCCCACCAAATCTTCCAGTTTCCACTCCTGAGTGATCTGTTTATTTCTGCCAAATCACCTAAACTGAGAGTTTAGGTGGTTACTGTGGGTAATTATTTAATACATTGACTACCCACTCGGGGCGCCTGGGTGGCTCAGTCTTTAAGCATCTGCCTTCCGCTCAGGTTGTGATCCTGGGGTCCTGGGATCGAGCCCCGCGTGGGGCTCCCTGCTCAGCGGGAAGCCTGCTTCTCCCCCTCCCACTCCCCCTGCTTGTGTTCCCTCTCTTGTTGTCTCTTTCTCTCTCTCTCTGTCAAATAGATAAATAAAAACTTCAAAAAAAAATACACTGACTACCCTCAAATGGTTTGTTCACTTAACTAAAAGCCATGAATAACTAGCAGAATTTTAGCACCATAAATATGGACGGAGCCAGTAGGCGGCGGATAGGTAGATGGATGAGACGAGTGAAACTTCCAGTGACAGGCTTTAAGTCATAGTATATTGGTAGCATCTAGCTGTTCTAACTAGGTCTAGGAAATCCTAAACACACACACATAGACACACATCTCCTGATGCTATACACTCATACACATATACACCCACACGTCTACACACGCAAAGACTCCCCCAAGGAGAGGAAATGCCATCTACCTGTAAACACAAACATCCTAAGTGTTTCCAGACACCATTCACGCAAGAGAAGAGAAGCAGCAGTTCACATGTTCCTTCCATGACACCATAGCCACCTTACACCCACCCAGTGGCTCAGGTAACAGCCTGGGCAGACTTTAGGGAAAACATAAATCATTCTTGGCATGCAACATCAGGTGAGTGCCTTCATCATCCCAGGTTAATGTTCCAGAACTTTTTCTCTGACGTTCCACACTGAAAGCAAGAGGTTGTCCCTAGCTGTCAACATGCCCCTTTTAAAAGACTTGTCCCATCTGGCGGAAGTAACCCCTATAAGAAAAGAAATCCAAACTTTAATGGAAAGCTATGTAGCAGGACCACTGGCCAGGTGATTTTTTTCTTACAGCTCTGGCAGAAGTCAATTAAAAGGTATCTCTTATCAATATCATATTATAGTGTGTATTTTTATTTTTTAATTTTTTTTAAAGATTTTATTTATTTGTCAGAGAGAGAGGGCACACACAAGCAGGGAGAGTAGGAGAGGGAAAAGCAGGCTCCCCGTTGAGCAGGGAACCCGACTCGGGTCTTGATCCCAGGACTCTAGAATCATGACCTGAGCTGAAGGCGGATGCTTAACTGACTGAGCGACCCAGGCACCCCTATAGTGTGTAATTTTAGAATTTGCTTTCCTAAACTCAGAGACTAATGTTATTGGCATATTAGTGTTTAATATTTTCCCCTGTAAGTAACCATTTGCTCACCAACTTGCAATAGGTAAGAATAGGATTCCTATAAGGTTGGTTATGCAGTTAAAATAAAATCATGTGCTCTGAGCTTTAACCATGGAGTCTCCCAGAAGAAAGCATCACTCTGCATACAGAAATACTTCTGATAACAACAGCATGAACAAGGAAAATGGAAAATCCAAGGTGCAGATCTAGGCAATAATCTGTAACATTATTTACTCGCTATTCACATTCTCTGGTTTTGCTGCTGAGTTCAATGAGAGCAGGAGAATCAATTTCAATATGTATGTCGCATTTATTATAATCTGCATTTCATGTGGGGAAACACAAAGAAAAGGGAACGGGATTCTTGACTTCAAAACACTTAGGCTTGGGGCACCTGGGTGGCTCAGTCATTAAGCGTCTGCCTTGGGCTCTGGTCATGGTCCCAGGGTCCCGGGATCGAGCCCCACATCGGACTCCCCGCTCAGCGGAAAGCCTGCTTCTCCCTTTCCCACTCCCCCTGCTTGTGTTCCCTCTCTCACTGTGTCTCTCTCTGTTAAATAAATAAATAAAATCTTAAGAAAAAAAAAAAAAACTTTAGTGTGGTAACTTCTTTCCCCAGTTCCCATCAGGCTAAAATGTAAAATTCCAGATTCATACCTCCAGTCGCGGTAAAGGTTGACTCATAGTGCCCACCAGAGAAATCACAGCCCTCTGATAACATTTCTCCTCCTGGGTGCCCTATATTTTTAAATTCAGTCTTGACTAGAAATGTCACTGAAGCCAAAGGCTACAAAACCTAATTAACAGTATAATGAGAGTCCTTGAAGAGAATTGGAAGACTGAATAGGAGCTTTGGGAAGACAAAGTATCCAACCAGACATTCCATCTTGTTGGATTTGAGGAAACACGGAGCGAACATTCACACACAACATAGAAAATTTAAGTTCACTGTAGACTTCATCTGTATTTTGTCAGCATAAAGTTGAGTCCTGTCTAAGAACATTTACTGAGAACGGCAAAGAACTTCCTTTTAACGTTGAGAGTTTTAACAGTCCCAAGGACCGTTGACTTACAATTCTGATCCTATAAATATTTGTTACAGAAAACTACGTTTGTTAAAACATTTGCTATAGTAGGGCGCCTGGGTGGCTCAGTTGGTTGAGCGACTGCCTTCGGCTCAGGTCATGATCCTGGAGTCCCGGGATCGAGTCCCACATCGGGCTCCCTGCTCGGCGGGGGGTCTGCTTCTCCCTCTGACCCTCTTCCCTCTCGTGCTCTCTGTCTCTCATTCTCTCTCTCTCAAATAAATAAATAAAATCTTTAAAAAAAAAAAAAAAACATTTGCTATAGTAAACTGTTAGATCGCGAAGGTTGTACACTGTGTCACAGAGGGCTTATTTTTTACCACCTACCTTCCAACACTGCGCTCAGTTCTATGACCTCACTGTCTTATGACTTCGTTTGCAAATAAGTGAATCAGCATGCCTTGTTACTCAAAAAGCACTGCCTTATTTTTTTCTAAACTTTTTCACTTGCAATCCTTCTTGAGCAAATCTTTGTGTTCTAAAAGTTTCATCTCTAGAATGGAATTTAAATTATTTATATATTTTTATTTTTATTACTGTTTTCATCATGGACTATATTGCTGCCTTGGTGTTTTTTCCTTTAGTTCTTAAAGTAATGAAAAGATATCACTCATCCAGGGGTGTCTGGGTGGCTCAGTCATTAAGCGTCTGCCTTCGGCTCAGGTCATGGTCTCAGGGTTCTGGGATCGAGCCCCGCATTGGGCTCCCTGCTCAGTGGGAAGCCTGCTTCTCCCTCTCCCACTCCCCCTGCTTGTGTTCCCTCACTCACTGTGTCTCTCTGTCAAATAAAGAAATAAAAATAAAAATAAATATTAAAAAAAAAGATATCACTCATCCAAAAAGACTAAGTAAATCAAAAAGTACTTGCTGAGCACTGAGAATATATTGTCTGAACATTTATAATGATAAAAATAAATATTTTTTTAATTTTTGACTTATGTGCCAAGAGTTAAATTTAACCCTACTCTTCTGTTCATGGCACACTCTCATAGTCTTTAAAAGGCCCCCCTTTTTAGTTTTTATTTACTTTTATTTACATCCCCCACATAGCAAACATTCTAAAGTACTTTCTATGTGAATGAAATCTAGCAAAAAATATGTTGTTGTTTTGTGTGCGTGTATTTACAAAGACAGTGCTGTGTTCTAAGTCTCATTAGGTCTGTTCCTTTCTTCACTCAGCACCTGGCTTTAAATTCTATCCATGTTGATTTATACATATATAGTCTTTTGCTTCTAAACACTATATAGTACTTGGTTTAAAGCCCAAGAAAAAACTTTAAAGTGAGGGTTTAGCCCTTCTCCATGGTGATGTGCTTAGACCCTCCTAGACTGGTGGGTAGTGAGGTGAAGATGGGGCACGGTTGTGTTGTGGGTTTGAATTCACACTGAGGAACAGCTGAGTCTCCCTCTCTCCGCTGATCCGCTTCTCCATGGGATGTTTCTCATCTGGGAAGATTGGTTCGTTAAGCCCCTAACTGACTTCGAAGTGGTAGTCTCTGGCAATGGGCAGGGGAAGATCTACTGAAGTTGAAGGTCAGCAGGAAAAAAAAAAATCTCTTTTTTATAGTTCCTGCATAAATCCTGGGATTAACTATGATTGGATTAATGTGAGATTACCAAACCAATCACCGTGGCATGGAAATGAAGTTTGCCAATTGGCCAAATGTTGGTCATATGTACTCATTGACCAGTCACTAGACTAAGGAATTTGGGGGTATGGTGGGGCTCATCCAGCCTGGGCTACATAATCTACTCCTGATCTAGAGGGGATCCCACCCAAACCATGTGTCCTGAGAATAGAGAAGGTCTGTATTCCTGAGAATAGAGAAGGAAATGTGGGATACTATTGCATTAAAAAAATTAAAAAAAAAAAAAGAGGAATGGATTCAAGGCAACCAAACCAAGCAATTATTCACAAAAACTGGGCAGTGGGTAGAAAGATGAAATTTCTCATAAGTAGAATAATGTCATTCAAAGCCACAGTTAGACAATCACCATGAGGTCTCTCTGCTTAATGCTTTATTCTAATACTCCAATAATTACCATAATCAGCATTTTAGTAATTACCATAATGATATGGAATAGATTATTTTGTGATACATTGTCTCATTTTATGTATATTAGTCTTAATTCATTTACTTTAAACTTTTTTGTAACTACTTTTTGGTCCCTCACAAAGGCTGACAGCCATATTCTTTCCTTTAAAATATTAATTTTTTGGCTCAAGAATTTGAAAAAAATACATGAATCACTTCTAACACCATAAACAAAAGTATATTTTGGGTATTTAAAACCCAACTATAAAACTATATGTCTGAGGAGGATACGTGACAGAATATTTTGGGATGAAAAGAACATTTAAACAAACCTTTTTAATTACAACAAAAAGAGGATTTATTTTCAATAAAATATGTCACGGGCAAAGTTTGCAGATGAGGAAGGACTGAAGGAAGATATTTGCAATGTCAAAAACTGACAAGGGAATGTTTTCCAGAATATACAAAGAACTTCTACAGTTCAACAAGAAAACATCATAAACACTGATGAAAGAGACAGGCAAAGCATAGGGAAGGGCAGTTCATAGAAGAGTAAACTGAAAGCGACATTAATAAACAGAGACATGCAATTTAGAAAAATAATGTACCAGGGCACCTGGGTGGCTCAGTCGTTAAGCGTCTGCCTTCGGCTCAGATCATGATCCCAGGGTCCTGGGATCAAGCCCCGCATTGGGCTCCCTGCTCTGCGGGAAGCCTGCTCCCTCTCCCACTCCCCCTGCTTATGTTCCCTCTCTCACTGTCTCTCTCTCTGTCAAATAAGTAAAATATTTTTTAAAAGAAGAGGAAGAAGAAGAAAGAAAAATAACGTACCACCTCACCATCGCGAAACAAGCAAAAGCTTGAAAGCTGAGTTTTCAAATCTTGGTGGTCAGGTGGGATACGAGTAAAGTATCCCCTACCAGTGAAGGTGCAGACAGGCAGACCTACTCCAAAGAGCAGGCAGGAAGTACCTAATAAATCATACGTTTCCCCTGTGATCTAGCAAGGCTGTTTTGGGGTATGGATGCCCAAATAAAATTTCCAGTCCATCAGGGAATATATGTGAGAATGTTTTTGCACTCTTGTTTGGGGAGGTGGTATATCAATTAGGGTCTCATCAGGAGAGAGAAACCTCATAATAATTTGAGTGGGAAAACCGACTATAAAGAACGATTAGTGGGCGCCTGGGTGGCTCAGTCAGTTAAGCGTGTGCCTTCAGCTCAGGTCATGATCTCAGGGTCCTGGAATCAAGTCCCACATCGGGATCCTTGCTCCATGGGGAGCCTGCTTCTCCCTCTGCCTCTGCCTTCCCCCCCCCATGAAAAAATAAATAAAATCTTTTTAAAAAAGAATGATTAGGGGGCACCTGGGTTCCTCAGTCATTAAGCATCTGCCTTCGACTCAGTCATGATCCCGGGTCCTGGGATTGAGCCCCGCATTGGGCTTCCTGCTCCACAGGAAGCCTGCTTCTCCCTCTCCCACTCCCCCTGCTTGTGTTCCCTCTCTCGCTGTGTCTCTCTCTGTCAAATAAATAAAAAATCTTAAAAAAAAAAAAAAGAATGATTGGTTATGAGAGGGTGTGGGAGTAATATGGTATTGGTTAGTGAACTTCGACTTGAGTAGAACTTCCCCTGCCATTGCAAGAAACTACCACACGAAGCCTGCCAAGGAAGCCGACTGTAAAGCCGAGAGATGGAGAGGAACTTATTTCCGAGGACATGTCCTACGGCCAGCTTCACCCTGGCAGTTTCCAGCTCGATGAGCAAACAAAGGGTCCCTTCTGCTTTGTTAGAGAAGGGCTTCATGTTATCGACAGCCTAACTTACCACTTCGAAGTCAGTTAGAGGCCTACTGGACCAATCTTCCCAGATGAGACACATCCCATGGAGAAGCGGGTCAGCAGAGAG
Source organism: Mirounga leonina (assembly GCF_011800145.1). Lineage (NCBI taxonomy): Eukaryota > Metazoa > Chordata > Mammalia > Carnivora > Phocidae > Mirounga > Mirounga leonina. The sequence continues at coordinate 10,598,656 of NW_023270320.1, forward strand.
AGGGGACTCAGCCGTCCCTTGGTGTGAATTCTAACCCACAGCATAACCATGCCCCATCTTCTCCTCACTACCCATCAGGCTGGGGCAGAGTTTTCCCAGAATCGGATTTGGGAGGGTTAAGCACGTCACCATGGAGAAGGGCTAACCCCTCATTTTATTAAAGTTTCTCTTGGTTTTTAAACTCCGCTTCCTCTTCCCTATCTCCTCTCCCTTTTTGCAAATAGTGAAAGAGCCACTGCCAAGAAGAACATTAAATAAAAGGAAGCAGAAAAAGGCAAAGAGAGGGAAGTCAAAGGGAGAAATTTAGCCCAACTAGCAAAGGCTTCATTAGGCTCACAACCAAGACAAGCTCAATTTCTTTCTTATTGACATTAACGAATTTGATGTGAGTCCAACATAAAAGCCAGGCAAATCTGCTTGCTCTTACTGGGGTCCCAGTATATCTGCAGCTGCTTGCAAATTGCTTAACTCCACAAAAGGTCATCTTTCTTGATTGGTTTTCATTCCTTTCTATGTCCAACCAATCAAGTGCAGGCCAAGCAGATGGCTCCGAGCCCGTCCTGATAACCCAGGTCAGCAGCTGCAGCCCAACCCCAGAATTCCCCCGCCCTCCCCATCACAGACATCCTTCTTCTAGCAACAGCTCTCTAACTAGCAACCATAGGGGCCCAATGGATATTTCCTGAATGGATAAAGGTTACTCAATAAACTCTGTGCACAGCCCTATGGCAAAGGCTGGGAGTGAGACAAAGAAATGTAACTCAAAAGAATAAAATGAAAAGAGCTTACACAATTTTACAAAATAACAAACACGGTCGGTAGCAGGGCTGAGGCTCAAACTCCCATTTTTATATCCAGAGTCCTTTATGTCAGTAACATGATGTCAGTCTGGCATGGCAAAGGGACAGGAAAAGAGGAATCTAGCAAAGAGACAGAGAAAGAAAGACAGCAGGGGGCGGGGCACAATTAAACATAGGATTACTTGTTGGTTTTCTGCCAGGTGGCAAGCATTATATCAGAGCTCCCATGTTATAGTTTATCTTACTCAGTCCTTACCATCAGAAAGGTAGCCGTTATTAGCTCTACTTTTACTGATAAGATTCCAAAATTCAAAAAGGCTAAACAATTGTCTGAAGGTTATAAAAGTCGGAATATCAGACCTAGAATTAAAACACAATCCCATCCAATTTCAAAACCCAGACACCTTGGAGAGCCCTGGGTGGTTCAGTTGGTGAAGTGTCTGCCTTCGGCTCGGGTCATGATCTTGGGGTCCTGGGATCAAGCCCCATATCGGGCTTCTTGCTCAGCTGGGAGTCTGCTTCTCCCTCTCCCCCTGCTTGTGCTCACTCTCTCTCTCTCTCTCTCTCTCTTTCTCTCTCAAATAAGTAGATAAAATCTTTAAAACAAAACAAAAAAACCCATACACCTTTAATGCCAGGCTAGACCATCCCTTCCCACTCAAGTGGGAAGACACCTAAGTGTTATATATGTTATGATAAAGGCCTGACATTGTGCCCATTCTGTACTACATTTTTTTTAATTGTAGAAATGTCAATGTCAATATGATTTAATCATAGAGAAATAGATATTTATTTAGAATCTACTTTATTCTGGACATGCATTCAGTAATTCCACAAACACTTATTCGAAGCCAGGCACTCTGGGACATCCTAGAGAAGCAAAGACAGTTAAGACCTGGTCCAGGCCCTCAAGGAGCTTGCAGACTACTGGGGAAAAACAGACAGAAAAACAGATAATTACAAAATCATGTGCTTACTGCCCTTTGGCTTTCTTAACCACTTAAGTCTCTGTTTTATAATCTGGCATATTGATATAATAATAGTACCCACCAAATTGAGCTGTTGTGAGGATACAACAAGAAAATGCACATTAAGCACTTTGCATAGTGACATATGGTAGGAGTTCAATAAATATTATGGTTAATATCAATATCAGCAGCGGCTTAAAATGAGGAAATTATGAATTAAGGGAAGTGAGAATGAAGAAAGATGAATCTACAGAAGCTGAAGACATTGCCTATGAAGAATAAGAAAGGAATTAAAGACGACCCCAAGTCTCTGGGTTTGGCAGTCAGGGCTGTGGAAGAATGGTGATTGCAGAGGTTGCTAATTGGCTACATAATATCCATTCTCCCAATCTTGCATGGTAACAGAATTTCATTTTTATCCAGAGTGACAATATACAATGTTCATATAGCTCAGTCTCCCATACAGCCTGAGCTGACCTTCATTTCTTCCTTCCTGCTACCTAGACTCCCATGCACTGGCAGGATCTCTGGAAGCTGGTTTGGACCATGAGGTAATCCTGAGGACAGACACTATGTTGTTCTGCAATACTGGGGGCAGAAACAGAAGTCACCTGGGTGTGCAGTAGCTAAGAAGTTACCATAACATCCTTGATTGGCCTAGCTCTGGATTTCTTCCGCGTGAGACCCCAATGTCTATTTTAATCCACTGTTATTTGGGGGTTTCTGTTATTCAATCCTAATCTAATACAGGGTGGACACTAATATAGGGTGGATAGTGATGCTGTTCCCAAATAGACACTGTAAGAGGAGAGACTTTGGTCTGGTAAAGGTGAGAGAAAAGATGACTTCAGTTTAAGACAAGTTCTTCTTAAGGTGTCTGTGGTACCAAGTGGAGGACAAATGTTCATTAAGCACCGATAGTCAAAGAACTCTAGATAAAGACTTCGAATGGGTATCAGGATACGCCACTCTAAAATGTGCCACTTTGGCATCAGGAGTATTTTGAGCTGAAGGCAACTGAAAAGCAAAAGACACAGGAAGAGTTCTCTACCCTCCCTTCTCTGCCTGAAGGCAGGACATACATTTCCCTTGCGAAGGTGTCCCTCTCTCCCATACCAAGAAAAGGAGGAGATGGAGAGGAGTTTGCACAAATGAACCTTACTACAATTATCCTTATCTTCCAATAGTCGCCCCCACCCCCGGGTATTTCCTAGCCACTTCCCCTTGATTTATCATCCCCTGAAACCCAAACCCCCCTCCTTCATTAAAAATGGTATATAAGCCCCCAAGTCTAACCATGTTTGAGTTTCACTTTTTTCTATGAACCCCCATGCAAAAAATTTTTAATTTTTTTACATGTGGCATTTCTATATCTAGTAATAGTACATTAAAATATGGAACACCATTGCTAACATAAATGAGTTAAGCCTTAGCAGCTCCAGTAGATAATACGTTCTAAGGTTAATTAATGAATATACATTTAGTTTGCCACAAGACACGAGACAATCAGCCTTTTTCTGACAAATTCTAACTACATCAAGTTAATTAAACTTATAATTAGCTGGAATTCAGATTTAAGTCCAGGGCATCCCACATTTGCCACCTCCAGGAAAATGATATTTTCACTGTGATAGTGTTAAAAGGTTTTTAAAGAAACTATTGGTTTTGAGGTTTCATTTTTTTAATTAAAAAAATCAGCCAAAGATTTTTGTATTTCTAATTCCTGTTTTAATTTTGAATTTTGATCACTTGGAGACTGTAAATATACAGTCTAGTCAAATAATATTAATGGTATCATACAAGTATCTGGTTAAATTTGGAGGAGCAAATTTATTATACATGAGCAACTACTCCTGCCCATGGTAGGTAGGACTGATCTTGGCTCTATTTCTCACTTATCCAGGAAACAGTATATCAAATATTTTGCTCCAAACAGTTACTCTCAATAAAATAGAGCTCATTTATGAAAGGAAGCTTACTAATTATTGAGGCCCTAGAGGAACCACAAGAAGGATGAAAAGGAAAATACTTGTAAAAGTAGTGAGAGAAAAAGAGCAGCAAAACAAACAGCAATTTTAAGGGGAAAATGGAAATATCAATATAACTTAAGTTGGCAAATAGGGCTGGTAGTCTCAAACTACTTTCAATTAAATTCTACCATTAGATACTCATTCTTTTGTTTTGTTTTTTAAAGATTTTATTTATTTATTTGACAGAGAGAGACACAGCAAGAGAGGGAACACAAGCAGGGGGAGTGGGAGAGGGAGAAGCAGGTTTCCCGCGGAGCAGGGAGCCCAATGCGGGGCTCAATCCCAGGACCCTGGGATCATGACCTGAGCCAAAGGCAGACGCTTAACGACTGAGGCACCCAGGTGCCCCAATACTCATTCTTTTGAAAGCAATTCCTCTTACTCAACAGTAAATAACACAGAAAGATCAAAAACATAATACCATACCAGTCATTAACAATTTTATCATTTGTTTTATTTTATTGAGGGATAATTGACATACATTATATCGGTCTCTGGTGTGCAATATTTGTATATATTGTAAAATGATTACCCACATAAGTTTAATTAACATGTCACCATACATAGTTATAGAATTTCTTTTCTTGTGATAAGAACTTTTAAGATATACTTAGTAACTTTTAAATATGCAATACTGGATTATTATAGTCATTGTGCCATACATTACTTCCCAGTTATATAAAATAAATAAGTCATCATTTTATAATTGGAAGTTTGTACCTTATGACTCCGTTCATTCATTTTTATGAGCTTGGGGTTTGGTTTGGTTTTAGATTCCACATATAAGTGAGATCACATTACATTTGTCTTGGTCTGTCTGACTTGCTAGCATCATGCCCCCAGGGTCCATCCATATTGTCACAATTGGCGAGATTTCATTTTTTATGGCTGAATAATATTCATGTGTGTGTGTGTGTGTGTGTGTGTGTATACACGCCACATTCTCTTCCTTGATCCACTGATGGACACTTAGGTTGTCTCCATATCTTGATTATTGTAAATAATGCTGTAATGAACATGGGGCTCATGTATCATTTCAAGTTAGCGTTTTCATTTTTTTCAGATGTGGAATTGATGGATCATAGGGTAGTCCTATTTTTAATTTTCTGAAGAAACTCCAGTTTTCCACAGTGACTGCACCAATTTACATTCCCACCAACAGTGCACAGGGTTCCCTATTCTCGACAATTTTCTTCACCAACACTCGCTACTTCTTGTCTTTTTTATAACAGCTATTCTAATAGGTGTGAGGGATTACCTCACTGTGGTGAAGTGAGATTTCAATATTTTTTTATTCTTGTATTGTCATCCCTTAATATTTCCCTATCAATGCCCCAGCCTCCTGTTAATAAAATTATGTGCCTTTTCTCCTGTGTATCTGTCTTTTGTTAGTTTAATCCACAGGCTCCTTGACCCTAAATCCTTCCTGACTTCTTTCCTTCCTGACTTCTTTCAGGTTTCCTTCCTGACTTCTTTCATCACAATGCAGTAGAAGTCTTGAAAAAAGAATGAGGAATCAAGAAAAGGTCATAAAATAAAAATAGAACTCTGGGGAATTCAGTATTTCCATGACAGCAAAGGAAGAGAAGTCACTGAAAGGACATGAAGAGTGACAGAGAAAGGACAGGAAAATGTGGAGAGTGGGCTCATGGAAGTCAAAGGAGGTGAGGGGTACAGTAAGTAGCATCAGATGCTACAGAGATCTCGAGTTCGATGCCCCTGAAAAGCATCCATAGGATTTAACAACAAAATACAACTGAAAACATCATCCTAATTGTTTCAGCAGTGATGGGAGAGCTGAAAACAAGCTGCGGAGAGACAAATGAAGGGAAGATGAGGAAGAGGTATATTGCTCCCTACTGCTGTTGTAACAAATTACCATAAGTTTAGTGACTTGAACCAACCTAAGCTTATTCTCCCATGGTTCCTAAGTCAAAAGCCAAGAAAGCTGCTTCAGGTCTCACCAGGCTAAAACAAAGTGTGGGCTGGCTGGGCTCCTCTGGAGGATCCCAGGAAAAGTCAACTCTTTCAGGTTATTGGCAGAATTTGGTTCCATGTGGTTGGTGGACTGAGTTTCCCACTTCCTTGCTGGCTGCCAGCCGGGGATTGGCCTCAGCTCCTAGGGGCTGCCTACATTCCCTGGCTCCGTCTTCAAAGCCAAGAATCACTAGTTGAATCTCGATCACACTTTGAATCTCCCTGACCTCTCCTCCTGATTCATCCCTCCTCCCTGGCCTTTCTGCTTTTAAGGGCTCCAGTGATCACACTGGATCCACCCAGATAATCAAGGGTAATCTCTCTATGTTAAATTCAACTGATTGGTAACCTAATTCTATCTGCAAAGTCCCTTCACAGAAGTATCTAGATTACTGTTTGATTAAGAAGCCAAGGGACAGGAATCTTGGGGGAAATATCATTAAAATTCTGGCTCCCAACCAAAAGATTGGGTTCATTCCCTGCACATTTTCAGACCACAATGCTTTGAAACTAGAACTCAATCACAAGAGGAAAGTCAGAAAGAACTCAAATACATGGAGGCTAAAGAGCATCCTACTAAAGAATGAATGGGTCAACCAGGAAATTAAAGAAGAATTTTAAAATTCATGGAAACAAATGAAAATGAAAACACAACTCTTCAGAATCTTTGGGATGCAGCAAAGGCAGTCCTAAGAGGAAGCTATATAGCAATACAAGCCTTTCCCAAGAAACAAGAAAGGTCTCAAATACACACCTAACCCTACACCTAAAAGAGCTGGAGAAAGAACAGCAAATAAAGCCTAAACCCAGCAGGGGAAGAGTAATAATGAAGATCAGAGCAGAAATCAGTGAAATAGAAACCAAAACAATGGCAGAACAGATCAACGAAACTAGGAGCTGGTTCTCTGAAAGAATTAATAAGATTGATAAACCCCTGGCCAGACTTACCAAAAAGAAAAATGACCCAAATAAATAAAATCATGAATGAAAGAGGAGAGATCACAACCAACACCAAAGAAATACAAACAATTATAAGAACATATTATGAGCAACTATATGCCAGTAAATTAGATAATCTGGAAGAAATGGATGCATTCCTAGAGATGTATCAACTACCAAAACTGAACCAGGAAGAAATAGAAAACCTGAACAGACCTATAACCACTAAGGAAATGGAAGCAGTCATCAAAAATCTCCCAACAAACAAGAGCCCAGGGCCAGATGGCTTCCCAGGGGAATTCTACCAAACATTTAAAGAAGAATCAATACCTATTCTTCTGAAACTGTTCCAAAAAATAGAAATGGGAGGAAAACTTCCAAACTCATTTTATGAGGCCACCATTACCTTGAGACCCAAACCAGACAAAGACCCCACCAAAAAGGAGAATTACAGACCAATATCCCTGATGAACATGGATGCAAAAATTCTCACCAAAATACTAGCCAATAGGATCCAACAGTACATTAAAGGGATTATTCACCACGACCAAGTGGGATTTATTCCTGGGCTGCAAGGTTGGTTCAACATCTGCAAATCAATCAATGTGATACAATACATTAATAAAAGAACAAGAACCATATGATCCTCTCAATAGATGCAGAAAAAGCATGACAAAGTACAGCATCCTTTCTTGATCAAAACTCTTCAGAGTATAGCGATAGAGGGTACATATGTCAATATCATAAAAGCCATCTATGAAAAACCCATGGTGAATATCATTCTCAATGGGGAAAAACTAAGAGCTTTCGCAAGGTCAGGAACATGGCAGGGATGTCCACTATCACCACTGCTATTCAACACAGTACTAGAAGTCCTAGCCACAGCAATCAGACAACAAAAAGAAATAAAAGGCATCCAAATTGGCAAAGAAGAAGTCAAACTCTCACTCTTTGCAGATGATATGATACTTTATGTGGAAACCCCAAAGGACTCCACCCCAAAACTGCTAGAACTCATACAGGAATTCAGTAAAGTGGCAGGATATAAAATCAATGCACAGAAATCAGTGGCATTCCTATACACCAATAACAAGAGAGAAGAAAGAGAAATTAAGGAGTCGATCCCATTTACAATTGCACCCAAAACCATAAGATACCTAGGAATAAATCTAACCAAAGAGGCAAAGGATCTGTACTCAGAAAACTATAAAATACTCATGAAAGAAATTGAGGAAGACACAAAGAAATGGAAAAACGTTCCATGCTCATGGATTGGAAGAACAAATATTGTGAAGATGTCAATGCTACCTAGAGCAATCTACAACTTTAATGCAATCCCTATCAAAATACCATCCACTTTTTTCAAAGAAATGGAACAAATAATCCTAAAATTTGTATGGAACCAGAAAAGACCCCAAATAACGAGAGGAATGTTGAAAAAAAGCAAAGCTGGCGGCATCACAATTCTGGACTTCAAGCTCTATTACAAAGCTGTCATCATCAATACAGTATGGTACTGGCACAAAAACAGACACATAGATCAATGGAACAGAATAAAGAGCCCAGAAATGGACCCTCAACTCTATGGTCAACTAACCTTCGACAAAGCAGGAAAGAATGTCCAATGGAAAAAAGACAGTCTCTTCAACAAATGGTGTTGGGAAAATTGGACAGCCACATGCAGAAGAATGAAACTGGACCATTTTATCACACCACACACAAAAATAGACTCAAAGTGGTTGAAAGACCTAAATGTGAGACAGGAGTCCATCAAAATCCTAGAGGAGAACACAGGCAGCAACCTCTTTGACCTCAGCCACAGCAACTTCTTCCTAGAAACATCGCCAAAGGCAAGGGAAGCAAGGGCAAAAATGAACTACTGGGACTTCATCAAGCTAAAAAGCTTTTGCACAGCCAAGGAAAGAGTCAACAAAACCAAAAGACAACTGACAGAATGGGAGAAGATATTTGCAAATGACATATCAGATAAAGGGCTAGTCTCCAAAATCTATAAAGAACTTATCAAACTCAACACCCAAAGAACAAATAATCCAATCAAGAAATGGGCAGAAGACATGAACAGACATTCCTGCAAAGAAGACATCCAAATGGCCAACAGATACATGAAAAAGTGCTCAACATCGCTCAGCATCAGGGAAATCCACATCAAAACCTCAATGAGATACCACCTCACACCAGTCAGAATGGCTAAAATTAACAAGTCAGGAAACGACAGATGTTGGCGGGGATGCGGAGAAAGGGGAGCCCTCCTACACTGTTGGTGGGAATGCAAGCTGGTGCAGCCACTCTGGAAAACAGTATGGAAGTTCCTCAAAAAGTTGAAAATAGAGCTACCCTATGATCCAACAATTGCACTACTGGGTATTTACCCCAAAGGTACAAATGTAGTGATCTGAAGGGGCACATGCACCCCATTGTTTATAGCAGCAATGTCCACAATAGCCAAACTATGGAAAGAGCCAAGATGTCCATCAACAGATGAATGGATAAAGAAGAAGTGGTGTGTATATATATATATATATATATATATACACATATATATACACACACACACACACACACAATGAATATTATGCAGCCATCAAAAAAACCGAAATCCTGCCATTTGCAACAACATGGATGGAACTGGAGGGTATTATGCTAAGTGAAATAAGTCAGTCAGAGAAGGACATGTATCATCCCACTGATATGAGGAATTCTTAATCTCAGGAAATAAACTGAGGGTTGCTGGAGTGGTGGGGGGTGGGAGGGATGGGGTGGCTGGTGATAGGCATTGGGGAGGGTATGTGCTATGGTGAGCGCTGTGAATTGTGTAAGATGGTTGAATCACAGATCTGTACCTCTGAAACAAATAATACATTATATGTTAAAAAAAAAAAAAAAGAAATAGCAGGAGGGGAAGAATGAAGGGGGGGACTCAGAGGGGGAGACGAACCATGACAGACTGTGAACTCTGAGAAACAAACTGAGGGTTCTAGAGGGGAGGGGGTGGGGGGATGGGTTAGCCTGGTGATGGGTATTAAAGAGGGCACGTACTGCATGGAGCACTGGGTGTTATACGCAAACAGTGAATCATGGAACACTACATCAAAAACTGATGATGTAATGTATGGTGATTAACATAACATAATAAAATAAAATTTAAAAAAAAAAATTCTGGCTCCCACAAGTGGTAACAACGAGCATAGCCACTCTTTCAAGAAATTGGGCTATACATATTCAGGAGGTAGCGTGGTATCCATGAGAAATTGTTTTGGTTTTGTATAAAATGAGAAAGATTCAGACATAATGCATATTCAGAAGGGAAAGACAATAGAGAAGAACATTTCGAAAATAAAGGAGAGAAAAAAGTGAAAAATTGACCGAACCACCTCTGAGTAGGTAGACAGAATTAGGACCCAGATCAGGGCCCTACCCCAGGGAAGGGTAGGAAATTTGTGTCAAGAAGTGTCAATAGGGGGCGCCTGGGTGGCTCAGTGATTGTCGGCCTTCCGCTCAGGTCATGATCCTAGGGTCCTGGGATTGAGCCCCTCATCAGGCTCCCTGCTCAGCGGGAAGCCTGCTTCTCCCTCTCCCACTCCCCCTGCCTCTGTTCCCCCTCTCGCTGTGTCTCTCTCTATCAAATAAATAAATAAAATCTTAAAAAAAAAAAAAAAGTGTCAATAGTAGCAAGTCATTAAGGAAGTTCTATCAACCACTATGGTTTTCTCTAAAGCAGCTCTCAAAGTGTTGCCCTGGACCAACAGCATCAACATCACCAGAGAACTTACTAGAAAAATAAATTCTGGGGGCACCTGGGTGGCTCAGTCGTTAAGCGTCTGCCTTCAGCTCAGGTCATGATCCCAGGGTCCTGGGATTGAGCCCAGCATTGGGCTCCCTGCTCGGCGGGAAGCCTGCTTCTCCCTCTCCCACTCCCCCTGCTTGTGTTTCCTCTCTCGCTGTGTCTCTCTCTGTCAAATAAATAAATAAAATAAAATAAAATAAAATAAAAAATAAATTCTAAGGTCCTATCCCAGAACTACTTAATCAAAATCTCAGGGAGTGGGGCCCAGAAATCTGTGTTTCACAAGCCCTCCAGGTGATGAGGATACAGCTCAAATTTGAGAATCACTCTTACGGCAAGACAGATCTTGCTTAAGACTGAGGAGGAAGGGGTGCCATCAAAGTCTTAAAGAGAACGTAAAGGCTAGAAAGAGCTATGGGAAGAAAAAGAAGACTGAGTGAGAACATACGGAGACCACTATCCTGAGAAACTCCAGGAACCAAATTCCAGTCCTGGGTGTAAAGACAGAGTGGGAGATCCAAAAGACTTTTGACCAAAAAAAAAGGGGGGGGGTCATATAACCACTTGCAATAGGAATTATTGGCAATATATATGGACGATGGAAATAACTGGTGAACAGGGAGGCATCCTGGCATTGCTCTCAGAGTCAACATTATCTGGATTCGTGTCCTAGCCCTGCCACTAAAAGCCTAGGGAGTTCAAGAAATTGGCTTAATCTCTCTGAGCCTATTTCCTCAACATGGGGACAGAAATCCAACAGAGGAGTGGAAATCCCACCTGTGTGAAATATAACACACGGAAATTCTTAGCACCTAACCTGACACACAGGTGAGAACGATTATTGTTCACTGGGGTGTTCACCAGATTCTGTCATATTAATAGATGAATGCTCTATCAGGTTTCTCAGCCCTGTTACTCTGCTCGGTTTCCTCCAGTGAGGCTGGACTCCACATGCCTTCTCATTGCAGGACCTAAATCAACGGAGAAGCTCTGCACACGTGCTAGATGTTCATGACAGAGAGCAGGGTGCAAAAATGTGATCACAAGCACAGCAGCGGCATCCAAAGCTTCTGTCTGGTACAGCGTGTGACATCCACCCACAATCCTCCAGCCAACTCCGGTCATAAGGCCAAGACCAAAGCCAGTCAAGTGGGCACGTGAACTCCGCTCAGGGAAACATGGCAAGGGTAGAGAAAGACTAAATAATGTGAACAAACATGTTCTATTATCTATTATAATGACTCTGAGTAACACAAACTGGGCAAGGCTGGACTGTTTGGAATAAAGCTCTAATTAAAGGAAAACCCAGGGGACGCTCAGAAGGCAACCCAACCCTCACCAAAATAGGAAAGGCTTTTTCAGATTCTGGAAACTGCATTACTTTTGCAACATGCATGTTTGTTATCTCTGACCACGCGGTCAGTGTAGGAGTTTGCTAGGGCTACCATAACACCATCCCGCAAACCAGGTGGCTTAAACAGAAATGTAGTCTCTGTAGTTGTGGACAGTATTGAGGGGTTAGGGCCTCCTTGGGGCTTCTAGGCTTTGCTCCTTGCCTTACAGGTGCCCATCTTCATTTTCACATGGCATTTTCCCCATATGCATGACTGTGTCCACACTCCCTTTTTATTAAGGGACTCCCCCTACTCCAGTAGGACTGCATCTCAACTAATGATATCTGCAACAACCCCATTTCCAAAAAAGGTTACATTCTGAGGTAGTGGGGGCTGGACTTCAATATATGAATTTGGAAGAACACAGTTCAACCCATAAGAGGCAACATTCGAACTTTTTAAGAGACCTGCCTTGTTTTCAAATAACAGCAAACAATTGGATTGCTGCTCTCCTATTCCATAGCCTTTTTGCTTTTTAGGATCCACACCCAACGTGGAACCCAGTGCAGGGCTGGAACTCACAACCCTGAGATCAAGACCTGAGCTGAGATGAAGACTCAGACACTTAACCTACTGAGCCACCCAGGTGCCCCTCCACTGTCTTTCATGTTGAGAAAGGAACACCAAGTAGTGACTTTTAACCTCTTACAAAAGAGAACCATGAACTGGGTCCCCTTAGCATACTAAACAGGGAACAGACTTTCCTAGTCAAAGAGACAAGTTCTGTAGAGACACAAATAGCTCTGAGGATTCTGGGTCAAGTCCAATTCGTTGCCTAAGCTGAATACTGGTCATTTACCCCAACTCCTTCACACTGAGACCAAACAGATTCTGTGTTGCCTATTTCTGACAACACACGTACCCGGCGGGTTCTCTCCATCACAAAGAGGCCAGGTGGAGAAGGCCAGCTGGTTGCAGGGCTGTGCAGTCTGCTCCCACTCAGGGTGGTTGCAGGAGTTCGCAGCCAACAGGTAAGGAAAGCCTCTGCATGGGGCGCCTGGGTGGCTCAGTTGGTTGTCTGACTCTTTGTTTCAGCTCAGGTCATGATCTCAGAGTCGTGGGGTCGAGCCCCGCGTCGGGCTCAGCGCAGTCTGCTTCTCCCTCTCCCTCTGCTCCTCCCCCTCGCTCATGTTCTGTGCTCTCTCTCTCTCAAATAAATAAAATCTTTTAAATTAAAAAAAAAAAAAAGGAAGGCCTCTGCTTCCAGGCACCACGCAGGATCTCCCCAGAACAATGCCTGCTCCCAACACCTGTCTTCCTTTGACCTTTCTTAACGTTAGTAAAAGCCACATTCTACCTGGCACTGCAAAGAACAAAGCCTCCTCTGCCTCTTCCCTGCGTGCATCTCCCGCTCTCTAGAAAGGTTACCCCTTTCATAGGCAGACAATGTGAGATGTCGGCCGGCGCTGGCTGTCCTTTCCTCAAGTAAATGAGCTTTGTTCACTTAGATAGGATTGACTGTCTCCCTAGCTCTTGCTCTGTCCCTCTCCCACCCTGTGATTCTTTTCCTTTTCTTTAGAAATTCTTGCCCTTCTCCCGTGCCCACCCCCTCCACCGCGTTGCCTCCTTCCCACCCCAACACCCACACCCACATTTACCCATCTCTTACTTACAAAGGCTCAGTCCGGCAGCTCAGAGAAGGAGGCGTTGCTGTGTGCACACCCGTGTTCCCGTCAAAAGTCATAAGCTGGTGGTGACAGACACCATGTAACGTGCCCAGCCCTGGCTCAAAGCAGAGCCGAGTACAGACACCTCTCTGTCTCGCTTTCTTTAGCATCGCAAGGCCCCGTGACTCAGCCACGGTCACGGGCACAGGCAGAATCTCAGACTGGGTCAGCACCGGAAGCGGTTAACTAGGGAATGGCCACAGGTTCTGTTCAAGTTCCTGGCAGCAGAGCTCAGCCCCTGGCCCAGTGATGTTCATCCGGACCCACCACCTAGTGCAATATTAAGATAGCACCTCTAACCAATCCCCCAAGACTAGGCTGGGTTGTGGAGACAGCAAAGCCTGGAAAGGGCCTCTCACACTGGCCCGAAAGGCATGTTAAATTTAATATGGGGGCTGGGGCGTGGGGAGACTTTGATGGGCCCACCTGCACTTCCGGGGCCCTCATCTGAATCCTCTTCCAGGTGAACCTCAGTCAAGCCAGCAAGGTTCCTCTGTCGGAAGAACATATCTGGAAGGAGGTCAGCATGGCCTTGGGTGCTTCTGCCACACCATTTGCTCAAAATCCTCCTAGGAGCCCAGACAACGCTCCCGAACTCCAGGCAGACATGAACAACTGCCCCCTGGACCCGTCTAGGTCAGCGCCAGCTGTCCAAAACCAAACTGACTCCCATCCCCCACAACCATCACACCAGCTTCCCCACATCTCACACTCACGCCCAGTGGACCCCCTCCTAAAAGCTTTGGACTCTGGCCCTTCTCCACCCACCACCTCTGCCAGGTTTTCCTCGTTGCCCATTTAGATAGGATCGTGAGGCAGCGGGGCAGGCATCTGAACTAGGGAGACCTGTGCTCAGATCTGAAACCTTCCACTCACCTGCCCAATGGTTCAGAGCAAGGCAATGAACTTGTTAGCCTCAGCCTCCTCGCATTTAAAGAAGGATCGAATACTACCTTTTGCAGAGGGTGGGAGGATTTAACGAGGCAATCTATGTAAAAAAATGTTTATCAATCTCCTTGACTTCTGAATTCCATTCCAGTGCCCTTGACATTATACTCCATGTGAATAGTGTCCCGGGGGGGGGGGGACAGACACCTTGTGGCCCTGCCCCTTAAACAATAAAATGGAACCTCAATCTTTAAGAATTATTTCACCATTTTACTTAATCTGTGGTATTTAAGTGATTTTATGTACAAAGAATATTATTTTAACTCTATGTCTTGAAAGATTATATAATAAAGTTTATTTAAAAACAGTCTTAAGGGATGCCTGGGTGTCTCCGACAGTTAAGCATCTGCCTTTGGCTCAGTCATGATCCCAGGGTCCTGGGATCGAGCCCCACATCAGGCTCCTTGCTCAGCAGGGAGCCTGCTTCTCCCTCTGCCACTCCCCCTGCTGTGCTCCCACTCTCTGGAATCTAAACAAATAAAATCTTTAATAAAATAAAATAAAAAGTTTTAATATATATTCATTTACTCAATAAATATGGGTTGAGGTTATAACATGTGCTAGGTATTATTCTAATTCATAAAGACACATCTGAACTTATTCTCATTTCATCAGTGATTTTTTTTTAATTATTTATATATAAAAAACACTTGACAAATCCCAAACTGGCACCACATCACATGATTTGAATGTATTCAAATCAACCTTATATTAAGCCATCACAATTAGGCAAAACTGCCTTCACCATCTCTAAACTTCTGAATTCAGTCATTTTGCATTAAAATATGAAAGGGTTTAATATTTGTATGTTTTATTTGTAATTGACAAGATGAGAGAAGGTGATATTTGCAAGTACTTTGCAAATAACACACTTTGGATATGGATAGCATTTACTCCCATTTAATGAAGAGGAAAACTAGGATTTAAGCGCCACTATATTTTCTCCTCTTAACCTATATTTTAGGCCAAAGACATTCAATGGGTCACAAACATTTGATCAGCAGAAGATAACTCAAACTGATGATAAAGATCTACTTGAAGGGAATTGGCAGAAACGTTTTCAGTTTCCACTCCTAATTTGCTCTATTTTAAAATCTAACTGCCTTACACTTCCTTGCTCCAACCAATGACACGTTATACTAATAAACAATAAGTGACTGAGAGTAAAAATCACAAGCATATAAAGCTCACCAGAGTAGCTACTGGTATTCAGCTGAGTGTAACCCATCTGCCATGTGGGGGCATCACAATGCACCTAGAAGATTTCATGTCATTCTGTTTCTAAAATACACACAAATACGATTATGTGTACTTGTTCATAGACCTCGGAACCCACTACTGCTGTCTTCAGCGACGTGGCCACCCTCCAACACTTTTGCAAACCACGCACCTGGGAGCACTTAGCAGGTGGTAGCTGTCACCGTGGCTTAAGAAATCATCCCTTCCATCCATCCTAAAAATCTAAATGTGATACTAGTGTTCCTGCTTAAAACCTTTTATTAGCTAGCGGCGCCTGGGTGGCTCAGTCGGCTAAACACCTGCCTTCGGCTCAGGTCAGGATCCCAGAGTCCCAGGATTGAACCCCACATCAGGCTCCCAGCTCAGTGGGGAGTCTGCTTCTCTCTCTGCCCCACCCCTGCTCATGCTCTCTCTCTCAAATAAAATCTTTAAAAATAATAATAATAAACTTTTATTAGCTCCCCAGACATTTGGGGATGAAATCCAAGTCCCTTTGCAAGAAATACATACCACCAGATACAACCCAGTGTCGCCATTCCATCCATGCTTTCGTAGACCCCATCCTATGGTGCATTTCTCTACTTTTGTGGGGTGTGTCTCCCGCTCTCTGCTGGGAAGTGTTCCCACTGGGCTAACACCTGCATATTCCTCTAAAAGTTCAAGCTTCACTCTTACCAGGAATCTCCCTTGACCGGAATGGCTGTCTTTCCTCTTCCATATCCCTCTCCCCTGCCCCCACACACACTTCATGTTCTGCAGTCATTCACAACACCACTAGAATTCTTGACTTAACATTTAGGGTAACTGAGATGTCCTGAGAGATGCCTCTCTTCTCACCTGAGTTGGAAAGCTGGGAGGGCACAGCCAATGCCAGAATCCCAAAGGCTAAGTAAGAATCACATGTGTCCCACCGCTCAGCATCTGGGCTCTAAGTCGAAGGAACAGTCCCCATCTGGGATGTACTTAACCCTTGGCAGAAGGAGAGGAGCAGGAGAGCTGGAGAAACATTCCGATGGTTCCTGAAGATTCTAACGGGAATTGGCAGTAGACACAGCCCTTTCCAATCATAAAGCAAACCATATGGCTAAGTGTGATACAGGTGAGATGGAGAAGTATACTCCTCCCAAGGCAGGCACAGTATATCTCATGACAATAGGCAGAAATGTATACTCCTCTTAACAGGGAAAGAGAAAATAATCCAGAACAAAATTGCCATCTGCTATAGGCCAATAGCTTTCCTCCTCCATGTCCACTAGTAGAAATTAAGTCCGTGTATGATTTGTGCCTTGCTGGTGAGGCGGGGCCCATCGACACCCAGCTGACTAAGCAGTAGCTCCAGATTTCCCATTTTCTTCTGTTGGGCCCCCAAGGACTTGGATCTTGTTTCTCCAGTCCCTCTTCAAAACTGCCAGTTTGTTTTTATTTCATAGGATCCTGTTCCCTACTCCCAAGATTAAATGTGCAAAAGAATCCATCGTTGCCTTCTAGCTCCTTCTTTGCAGTTTATACCAGAATGACACACAAGCCTTTCTCCCATTCTTGCTAAGTAAGGAAGTAAACAGAGTAATAACAAAATGGCCAGAGTGAGAAACGGATGGGGTTCACTGTCCCCAAAGGCATCACAGTCATAACCCGACCACTTCCTCAGCAGACGTTCGGAAGCACCAAATACTTTCTGAAGATGGACTCCCCCACCCTCTTCAATCGCTCGCTCCACCTGCCTCCAGCCCAAAGGCCTAAAACAAAAGCAGTTGGGTTGGGTGTGAAGCTAATAAAACTTAAGCTTCAGGGTTGTACTGTTTTTCTAAGCCATTGTAACAAATTACCACAAATTTGGTAGCTTAAGATAATACTTGAATACGTATTCTTTCACGGTGCTAGAGGCCACAGTCTGCAATCAGTATGGGTGGGCCCAAATCACTGTCAGCAGGGCCACACTCCTTCCAGAGGCTCTCCGGGACATGCGCTCCTTGCCCCTCCCAGTTTCTGGCGACCCCCAGCGCTCTGTGACTTGTGGCCACGGCACTCCAGTCTCTTCCCCCGTGGTCACACTGCCTCATCTCCTTCTGTCAACTCTCCCTCTGCCTCCCTCTTAAGAAGATGCATGTGAGGGCATCTAGGGCCCATCCAGAGAATCCAGGATAATCTCCCTATTTTGAGATCCTTAATTTAATCACATCTGCAAAGATCCTTTTTCCCTATAAGGTAACATTCACAGGTGCCAGGGATTCAATGCGAAATCATGGGAGGGGGGACCATTTTCCTTCTTATGTGGGGGAAAAACTGAAATTCTAAAACTTGTGTTTATTTGCGTGTGCACAAAATAAAATTATGAAGAGAAAAAAAATGGTCAGCCATCAAGAACTCACTGGGACCACCTGTGCCAGAGGAAACACTGAATTCATTTTCTATCCCTACTGTAGAAAAGATGGCATCACTCTTGCCATATAAAGAGGTGATTAACCGAGCAAGAGCCAAACTGATGAAAACAGTTTGAGTCTGTTGCTTAAATTCATAAGCATGTTATCTAGATTTTGGATCTGTGAGTTGTTTCCGTGACAGCTTGGTGATAATCTGGGCTTTGCCGAGATTCTTATTCTCAGGATGGCCCACAGCATACCAGCTCCCGGTAACCCAACCAAACCCCAGCCAAGATGCAGCTGTGAAGGGATGCCGCTGCTGTAAACCTAAGTTTCAAATCCTTGAGTTAATCCAGAGTCAATCAAGCGGAAACCCTTTATAAAGCCCGTGGTTATTCGCAGAGGGTCCGGAACTGCGGGCACCAGAGGGAAGAAGGTTCGGAAGACGGGCTTCTACATTCTCTGACCCTCTGCTCAATGCAAGCAGCCTACCTGTGAAAAAGGACAAGAATCCGGAACATTCCCCTGGCGGCTGGGAGCTGATTGAGCCAACACTGGGTAATTTGGATCAGAAAATGAAGGAAGTTGAGACAGAACCTCATGAAGAAAGGCGACAAGCGGAATCTCTCCAGCCACCTACATCGTCAGGAAGCCGGCTACATCCACTCTGTTTCAAAAGCAGAAAGCCGTCAGCAGAGAGCTGCGTGAATACTGCCTGAAAGGAGGCCACGCAGATTCAAGCCTGAGGGCTAAGTGGAGAACAAAGGCTCATGAGAACATGAGTTGCCTGTGGTGTACTCGGGTTCTGGGATGCCCACCCCAGAAGCAATTGCATGTCCTGCGTTCGCCCAAGTGGGCAGGAAGGAGGCAGGATGGTGGAGTGTGTGCTTTGTGTGGTGCAGGGGCTGGGCTCTTCTGGATGTCACGTAGTCGGATACCTGCTCCGCCCTGGACTTTGAACGTTGATCATGGCCAGGGCCACACAAAGGCTCCACTCTCCTGAAAGTGATCTACGGTGAGGACGTCAGGATCTGTCATGGGCGCTCTGTACCCTGAGCCCTGCGTGGTCCTCTCTCTGCCCTTTGCCTGGGTTTCTCCCAACACACACACCTGGCCCTTCCCGGCAGCAGCAGTGGACCTCTGCTGCCTCTGAGCCAGATCCAGAACTTCAAAACAGTTGGAACCTTGATCTCCATTCCACCTAAAAGACAGAAGGACATCAGTCCCATATACTCGAGACTCCTTCCTTTCTGCAAACCAATGTCATAAACAAAAAAATTGAAAAAAATAAACGAATAAACAGTCACCAGAAAGCTCATGCTGACTCCTGCCACCTTAGCATACTTCATATGCAGGAAGACAGAAATCATGGGACTTCGAGCAAATGTCAAGTTGAAGGGAGGAAAACTGTAGCCTGTGCTTTCAGATTCTTTCCACTAGGTGGCGTGTGCCGAGCCTTTGAAAAAATAAAAATGAAAGATTTTGCATAAGGGACTCTTATTTCCTTCCAAGTACAAATAGGAATTTTGCTTTCTAGGAATGGGAGGCTAAGCTCAGGAAAGAGGAAACTGAATTCAGGTCCAAGATTATGGAAGTTTTGTTTTTTTCCTGCCAGACTTCTGCCTTCTATTTTCTCTCTGGGAACTGTCACTGATGAATGAGAAGCAGAGATTCTCCCTGAACCTTCATGCTTAATAAATGGTTAAGGTTTTCAGTGACAGTCACCTGTGTTCTTCATGCCCGTAAGTGTGGGTGGAGGGAACTACCATCCACTCTTAAAAAGTAAAAGGTTAACTGCTTTTCATGAGCCATGCAAAAATATCGTAAAGATTGACTTGTACTGTAAGGTGCTTAACAACCGACAAAGTAAGAAGGGACACTGGAGTCAGAAGTTCTGAATCTCCTTGGGACATCTGGCTGGCTCAGTCGGTATAGCATCTGACTCTTGATCTCAGGCTCCACACTGGGTGTAGAGGTTACTCAAAAACATAACTAAATAAGCAAAGCTGAGGCTTTAATCCATATTTATTTTTTTAAAGTCCTGAACTTCGGGGCGCCTGGGTGGCTCAGTTGGTTAAGCAACTGCCTTTGGCTCAGGTCATGATCCTGCTCGGCGGGGAGTCTGCTTCTCCCTCTGATCCTCCCCTTCTCATGCTCTCTGTCTCCCATTCTCTCTCTCAGATAAATAAATAAAAAATCTTTTAAAAAATAAATAAATAAATAAAGTCCTGAACTTCCATGCTGGCTCCAACTTTTTAAACTGTGAAACTGGTCAAGTCACAATATGTAAGAGCCTCAGTTTCAATATCCATAAAATGGTGGGTTTTGTTTGGAAAACCAAGTGATCAAAGGTGTGCAAAATCTTAAGGGCTGAAATGCCCAACATCACTAGTCATTAGGAAAATACAAATCAAAATCACAATAAGGGGGTCACCTGGGTGGCTCAGTAGGTTAAGCCTCTGCCTTCAACTCAGGTCATGATCCCAGGGTCCTGGGATCGAGCCCCATGGAGGGCTCCCTGCTCAGCGGGAAGCCTGCTTCTCCCTCTCCCTGTGCACCAACCCCCCAGTCATCTCTCTCTCTCTCAAATAAATAAATAAATAAAATCTTTTTTTAAAAAATCACAATAAGGGGACGCCTGGGTGTCTCAGTCAGTTAAGCGTCTGCCTTTGGCTCAGGTGGTGATCCCAAGGTCCTGGGACCCGCATCGGGCTCCTTGCTTGGCAGGGAGCTTGCTTCTCTGCCTGCCCCTCCGCCTGCTTGTGCTCACTCTCTCTCTCTCTCTCTGGAAAATAAATAAATAAAATCTATTTTAAAAAACTAAAAAAAAAAAAAATCACAATAAGGTACTACTCAATACCCATCAGAATAGCGATTATCAAAAAAATAATAAATGTTGGTGAGGATATGGAGAAATTGGAACCTTTGTGCATTGCTGATAGGAACCTAAAATCGTGCAGCTGCTGTGTAAAACACTCCAGCAGTTCCTCAAAAGCTAAACATAGAATTTTCATGTGATCCAGCATTTCATGGGATCCTAGGTATAGACTCAAAGGAATTGAAAGCAGGAATTCAAACGGATACTTGTACACTAATGTTCACAGCAGCGTTATTCACAATCACCAAAAGGCGGAAACAACCCCTAGGGTCCATCAACAGACGAATGGATACACAATATGGGGTGTGTGAAATATTATTCAGCCATTAAGAGAAATGTAGTGCTGACACATTACAACATAAATGAACCTTGAAAGCATTTCGCTACCAGACACAAAAGGACGGATACTGTATTGTTCCATTACATGAGGTGCCGAGAATAGGCAATTTCATAGAGACAGAAGTGGATTAGAAGTTACCACCAGCTGGAGGAAAAGGAGGTTGAAAGTCATTGTTTTATTGGTCACAGAGTTTCTGTTTGGGGTAACAAACAAGATCTGGAAATAGATACTGGTGAGGGTTGCACAATGTGGTGAATGTAATTAATGCCACTGAGTTTTACATCTAAAAGATAGTTAAAATGGTAAATTTTA
This sequence comes from Mirounga leonina, assembly GCF_011800145.1. Taxonomy (NCBI): domain Eukaryota; kingdom Metazoa; phylum Chordata; class Mammalia; order Carnivora; family Phocidae; genus Mirounga; species Mirounga leonina. Next base: position 10,620,313 of record NW_023270320.1, read on the forward strand.
TGTTATGTATATTTTGCCAAAATAAGGAAATACAAAATAATAATAGGCAGATTTAGACCAATTTAGCATTCAAAATCAAGAACAGATTTGGGGATGGTATTTTTCTAAGTGGCTATATGTGGTGATTAAATTTCCCTTTCCACAAAAAAACAAAAACGTCCTAAGGCCTGGCACATAACTCGTTCAAATCACATTTGCATTCAGCTCGCATGTGTCGAGTTTCTTCTGGCCTGTTTCATCCTCCCGGCAAGCCTGCGAGGCACCCAAGAACCACAGCCCAAAAACCTGCTGTCCCTCCACAGTATTCTTCTAGAGTCCCCTCAGGTACAGACTATTGCTTAGTCTTAAGGCACAGAGGACAGGAGCAAAACATGACATAGTGAAGGCAAAGACATAACACCCAGTGAGTGAGTGCTGTGTATGGCAAGTATTTCACATGCATTCTTCATCTCTTCTCAAAGCCCACATTCTACCTCTGCATTTTCCCAGATCCCCCATTCAGAATTAAATTCTCTAGATCTGATATTTTCAAGCCTCGTTAAGACATTTCCACAATCTGCTCTAAAGGAGTGGTTATATTTGCGCATGTCTCGTTTAGCATATCATAAGAACCTCAAAGGCAGGAGGAGCCTTTCTTTTTCCCCCCACCTCCCTCCTGCCATTCCACCTGCTCTCCCACCCATCTGCAATAGTCGGGGGCAATACTGGCCATTCCCCCACCACCCGCCCAAGCTCTCTCCAATCTGACAGCCGAGCGGATTTACCAAGTATTTCTGTCTACAGACAATTGCTTTTCATCTGTTTCATTTACTGTCATCTCAGCTGCTATCAACTCCCCGAGACATGCACACATCGCCACCACAAAACCCCAAGCCTGGGCGCCTGGGTGGCTCAGTTGGTTAAGCGACTGCCTTCGGCTCAGGTCATGATCCTGGAGTCCCGGGATCGAGTCCCGCATCGGGCTCCCTGCTCAGCGGGGAGCCTGCTTCTCCCTCTGACCCTCCCCCCTTTCATGTGCTCTCTCTCTCCTCTCATTCTCTCTCTCAAATAAATAAATAAAATCTTAAAAAAAAAAAAAAAAACCCAAGCCTAAGCACACACTAACAATTCCTAAAAAAGATAAGAAGTAAATGGCATCAGCGGAGAGACTACCTGAAGGAAGGCACTCTGAAAACAGCCTGGAGTCAGGCTTCAACTCAACACAGCACCAGACTTTGATGGACATATAAAAAAAGATGAATGTCACCTAGTCCTTGTTCCTCAAGGAGCTGGCAATTGTCTTTGCACAAGAATCCTTCTCTGAAAACGGCTTCTAAACTACAGAATATCTTCTCCCCATTGCACAAGGTAAATCCAGAACAAGCTACTCTTGATATACTTTTCACACAGTATCTCATTTAAATGTTACCTCAACCTAGCAAAGCGCTTCCCAGTCTGACATCTGTTACCTTGCTAGTCCTCCTCACTAATCTCTACCCAGCACTCTGTTCCCCATCCAGGCAGGACTAGCTTCAGTCTGTCACCCGAAGGTCCTAGTTATCTCTCTTCTATAAGCTCTCTGTAAACGGTGTTCTTCTGCCTGGACCCTCTGCCCCTGTCCACCACCGCCCACCCCAATGTTCTTCTAACTAATGTCTACTCCTCTTTGAGGTCTTATCTCAGAAATCTCTTCCTCCTGAAAACATCCCATGCCTCTTCCACACTCCCAAGACCTAGTTAGTTACCTATCTTTCAAGATCCCATGGGACCCACTTACTATCTCTAAGGGGGCACTAAGCAGACTCTTAAAATGAAAGTTTGTGCTCTGCCAGTTTCCTCCCCTAAGCTGAGAGGTCCATAGGAATAGGGGCATTTGAATACTCAGAGCCACACTCATAATCTGGCACATGATAATCATGATACATGACATGCACTCAACAAATATCTGTTCAATGGCTATTGTAGGTATTATTTTCCTATATTTTAGAGATGAGGAAGCTGGAGCGAAGGAAGTTTAAAAATGTGTCCGGAGACACAGAGCTGGCAAGCAAAGCACCTAGATTTGAGCCCTAGGCCTTCCAGTGCAGTAGCCGTACCAAAAGCAAATCGATTTCCTCCACCAAAGTGCGTGAGAATTTGAATTCATCAAGGACTGTTCAAAATGCCCCACTGGAGTCCTCAGTTCTTTTTTTACCGTAATGGTCCATCAGAACTCCCCCTCTCTACCCTGTGAAAATTCTTACAACTCATATTTACAAACATAAACCAAAGGCAGGTGCCTTATTGATGGGGGGCGGGCAGGCAAGGGAAGTTGAAAAAAAAAATGGCATCTCCTTTTCCTAGAGTTTTTTTTTTCCCCTTTCAATTGAATATGTTTTGAGGGCCCTGATGTCAAATACTAAGGCTGAGAAATTTGCTGAAAACCTTTCCTTTTAGCGGATACAGAACAGCCAATACAATGGCCTGGTTGGGTTGCCCATGTAATTACTCTACACCTGGAGCTCTTTAGGAACTTTGGGGTACCTGTCGAAGCCACAGTTCCATTTCAGGATTAGGGCCTGTTCCTAAGAACTGGAAGACTTGTCAGGCTTTGCACATGCTCAGTAGCCCTGCCAGAAAGCAGCCATGCTTCCGCGTAAGGAGGCTGAGGTGATCTCAACCGTGCCCATTAGGCTATCTATTGCTGTGTAACAAACTACTCCCAAATTAAAAGCTTAAAAAAGTGAAATTTTATGATCTCTGTGGGTCAGGAATTCAAGTGACCGAGCCGGATGGCTCTGGCACAGGGTATCTCAAGAGGTTGCAGGCAGGATGCTGGCCGGTGCCAGAGGGTCTACTCCTCAGATGGTTCACTCACCTGAGCTCCTTGCTGGCTTTTGGCAGGAGGCCTCAGAAGCTTGCCATTTGGGTACCTCCACTGGGTTGCTGGAGTATCCTATGATTCTGACACCAATGTGGGTTCTTTCCCAGGCAATTCTCCAAGGCAAGCTGAATGTCCCACAATTCGGTTTACTTTTGAGACTACCTACCTTCAGATTGTGTCAGATCCCACAGGTTGAGGGCTCAGGCTCACAAGACCGCCCCACTTTAGACACCAGTCAGAAGTCCAGGATGTCACCTCTGTTTCTGACTGATGGGCTGTAAATTAGAGGTTCCCGCCTCCCCCTCCTTGGGTTCAGTTAATTTGCTAGAACAGCTCACAGAACTCAGGAAACTGTTCACACTCACTAGATTACTGGTTTATTACAAAGGACATTAAAGGAGGCAAACCAAGAGCCTACTGAAGAGATTCTAGGACTGGGTATGTGGAAAGGGGAGCAGCGGTCCGTGTGCTCTCTGGGTGTGTCGCTCTCTTAGCATCTTCATGGGTCCAACAACCTGGAGGCTCTCCAAGCCCTGTATTTATATACTTACAAGTTTTTAGGGAGAATTCATTACATAGGTATGATTGACCAAATCATTGGCCATTGGTGATTGAACTCAATCTCCAGCCCCCCTGTCCTCCCCAAAGGGCAAGGGAGTGGGACTCAAAGTTCCAACCCCCCAATTACAGGATTGGTTTCCCCCCAACCAATCCCCATTCTTAAGTGACCTAAGGGCTTTCCAAGTCACCTTTTTAACATAACAAGACACCTTTAATCACCTTTTATCACCCTCATCAAGCAAGAAATCACAAAGGTTTTAGGCGTGCTGTGTGAGGAACAGGGATGAAAAACAAATATGCATTTCTTATTTATAAAGCACAATATCACACTTACAACTTGGCAGCTGGTTTCCCTAAAGCAAGTTATCCAAGAGACTGCACAAGGAGGAAGACACAGTGCATTTTATGATCTAGTCTCTGAAGTCACCTACCATCACTTCCACAACATTCGATCCATCAAAAATCAGTAAGGACAGCCCACACTCAAGGAGAGGAGAATTAGGCTCCACTTTTTAAAAGGAGAAATATTGGGGCACCTGGCTGGCTCAGTCGGTGGAGCATGCAACTCTCGATCTCGGGGTGGTGAGTTCGAGCACCATGTTGGGTGTAAAAATTGCTTAAAAATTAAAAAAAAAAACTTTAAAAATAAATAAAAGGAAAAATAACCAAAACAAGTAATGGACGTGTTTTATGACACCACCCCTGTCAACTTAAGAAAGCATTCATTTAAAAACACAAACCTCTTCCTTCCTCTCAGGAGAACTTACCTCCCTCCCAGTTAAGTGACCCAAGCTGTCCCAGGTCCTGAGAAGTTCCCACACATCAGCAGTTAATTATTGTCTTGACTCTAACACCCATTTATGAATGGTGTGAGCCCTTGTTCAGTCCGAAGTGTCAGTCACTCACTAATGAGTAAAATATTTACCAAACACCCTCTACGCCCCAAGTACTGAGCAGCTCGAGGCGAATGCAGAGATAAAAGACGGTGTCCCTGGCTCAAAGGGCTCCAAGTTGAAGGTAGGTGAGAAATAAGTAGCCACTTATTATTTCCCTTAGAAATAAGGGAAAGTATTATGACAGAATTATGTTTCTGGGAGCTGTAAGAAAGCACATGAAAGGGGGCGCCTGGGTGGCTCAGTCGTTAAGCGTCTGCCTTCGGCTCAGGCCCTGGTCCCAGGGTCCTGGGATCGAGCCCCACATCGGGCTCCCTGCTCGGCGGGAAGCCTGCTTCTCCCTCTCCCACTCCCCCTGCTTGTGTTCCCTCTCTCGCTGTGTCTCTCTCTGTCAAATAAATAAATAAAATCTTTAAAAAAAAAAAAGAAAAGAAAAGAAAAGAAAGCACATGAAGGAAATAACTATATTAGACTTGACAGTGAGAAGAGGAAAAGAAACACGCCAGATAACCTTTAAATGATGAGTAGATACAGCCACGTTAAAAAAAGAAAAAAAAAAAGGGAGGGTGGGGAGGGGAAACTCACCAAGAGATCCTTGGCCTGCACGAGGCCATGATGATGAGAAAGAACAGAGACTATGAGTATTTTGGAACTTGCACATGGTTCCTTAGGGCTGGTGTACGGTAGGATTGAGTGGGGAATAGAAATGAGGTTCGACAGGCTGCCAAGCTGAGCTTGGATTTTCTCTGAAGCCAGCAGAGAGCCGTGGAACTACTTTAATCAATGGGGACAAAATGAACCATGCACTTAGGAAGGTCCCTACTCAGTTAGCAACATAGAAATATATTGGGAGTAAATTCAAAACGGAGAGTAGGAGGCCAGTCCGGAGGCTGATAAGGTAGTCCAAGTAAGAGATGAGCAGGACCAACCCAAGGACACAGTGACAGTGGAGGAGAGGGGTGAGCTCAAAGATGAAGGATAGAGAACTGACGTCTTTGGTGACCTGTTGAGTCAGGTAGGGGCGGGGGGAGGAACCGAGGAAGCCTGAGGTTAGGTTTTAGGATTAGGCAACTGGGGGAAAGGGAGCCACATTGCTGATAAGACGGAAGATAGAGGACTGGGGAGAAGAATGAAATCACTACGGTTTGAAGAACATTGAGTTTGAGTGCTTATAGGATAAATACTAAAACGAAAGCCCTGCCATTCGTGTGGGCTCACTAGGCAGAGACTAATTTGAGTTAATAGAAAACTAAATTATAGGGGTGCTTGGCTGGCTCAGTTGGTAGAGCATGTGATTTTGATCTCAGGGTGGTGAGTTCAAGCCCCATGTTGGGGGTGGAGCCACTTAAAAATTATTTTAAAAGAAAACCAAATTATTGACTTCATGTGAAAAATTATAATTGTCTTGTGCTTTATTTTCTTGCCTTTCTTTTTTTTGTAATCTCTACCCCCAAAGTGGGGCTCAAACTCACAACCCTGAGCTTAAGAGTCACATGTTCTATTGACTGAGCCAGCCCAGGGCTCCTTGCCTTGTCTTTATTTAACTGTCTCCTATTTGACCTGACTTACTGAATCTTATTTTGTGAACATGTAAAAATTCTGTAACTAGGGGCACATGGGTGGCTCAGTTGGTTAAGCGACTGCCTTCAGCTCAGGTCATGATCCCGTAGTTCTGGGATCGAGTCCCACATTGGGCTCCCGGCCCAGCGGGGAGCCTGCTTCTCCCTCTGACCCCCTCCCCTCTCATGCTGTTTCTCACTCCTTCCCTCTCTCTCAAATAAATAAATAAATAAAATCTTTTTTAAAAAATTCTATAACTACGTGGATTTAAATGGTTATTTCCAAATGCTTAAAGGTACTTGGAAATTTCATTTCCTGCATTTTTTTTTAATGTCCCTTTCTAATTGGTTACACTGTGATATATCCACATAGTGAAGTACTATGTAGCCATTTAAAATGGTTTGCATTTAGGGGCCCCTGGGTGGCTCAGCCGTTAAGCGTCTGCCTTCGGCTTGGGTCATGATCCCAGGGTCCTGGGATCCAGCCCCGCATCGGGCTCCCTGCTTGGCAGGAGTCTGCTTCTCCCTCTCCCACAACTCCTACTTGTGTTCCTGCTCTCACTATCTCTCTCTGTCAAATAAATAAATAAAATCCTTAAAAAAATAAAAAATAAAATGGTTTGTATTTAAAAATATTTAATGAATGGGGAAATCATAATGAAGTACTCCTAAGTGAAAAAAGGGCAGGTTACAAAATAGAATGCACAATCTGATTCTAATTTTCATAAAAATATGTGTGCATCTGTATACATAGGGGAAATAATGGAAGGCAAAACAGCAAAATTTCATTCTGAGTGTTGAGAATTTGAAATGATTTTTTATCTTCTTGTTGTGCCTTTATGCATTTGACAAATTCAAAACAATGAATATTTAATATCCTAGGGTTTAAAAATTCATATTGTTTCCAAATGTTTTGCCTTATAAATTTATTCCACACCCACAGTGGCAAATCTTAAAACTGAAAATAAATTCACCAAATCAGCAGACGTTATCTCTGGATTGTGGGGCTAAGAGCCCTAGATTTTCCTTATGCTTTTTTGCGCTTTTCCCCCATCATGGAAAGGTTTATAATTAGAAACAGGTTTTTAGGAGGAAATACATTTCTTTCCTTCCTCTGGCTCAATGAAGTTCACTATCAGGAAAGAACCTGATGTTAGTCATTTGCACCTCCATGGGAATTTGACACCTCTCCTTCAGAGGTATGTAGGCTCCCCTTATGTTCTCTAATTAGGAGGATCTCTAAGTTCTACTATGTTCAGATGTCCTGTGGCTCAACCCACCTACTGCCCCACCAGGCTTTCCGTAAAGAGTTATGGCCTCATGGGAGATCCCGTCTTCATGATTTGTCCTTCTCCTGCCAGGGACGAAGAGCCCTGTGTCCAGAGTTCTCTCCTCAGTCGTGTTTCTTTCCTATTTTTGCTCTTCCGCGTTCAGTGTAAGATTCCTTGGCTAGTAAAAGCATGTTGGCTGCATGGAGCTACTTATAAGAGAAACCAGAGCAGCCTCCAGTGGCTGGAGAAGTGAATTCCTCCTAGATCTCTTTTTCTTACTCTTAACCCCAAGCCCCATCGTTTTTGCTTTTCTTCTCCCAGTTAATTTCCCCCTTTACAACAAGTCCTGGATTTTCTGAGGCAATGCATTTACAAACACCTTGTGCCCCTATCCCCTGATGTACCCTCATGCTTTGCTTTTGTCAGATCATGCATTCTGATTCCTGGTTCGGGAAATGTGGTCCCCATCGATGACCTCCCTATGAGCCTCGCAACAGCCCTGCAAGGTCAACGGGGCCGGGTGGAGATTAGAATTCCCCCTCTATCTACAGGTGAGGAGGTGAGGCTCTGGGAGATTAAATGCTTTGCCACAGGCGGTGAAAATGGCCCAGAGCCAATAGGCAAGCACAGCGTTCCTTTATTTACTCCTGCTTTCCTGAGCTCTGAAACTCCCTTACTAGACACAGAACCTTTCATTCCATCTTTGGAAAGAAGTCCTAGATGCCAGCTGAACTTGAAAGAAATGACTCATTGTGAACAGCTGAGTTTCCTAGATAGCTAAGGGCTCACTTTTCTATCATCCATTTCCATTCCTTCCTCCTTGCCTTATCCCCCTTCCTCCCCTCTGTTTCCCTCAATTACTTTTAAACTATTTGGGGTTTTGTTAAAGATTTTTTTATTTATTCATTGAGAGAGAGAGAGAATGATAGAGAGCATGAGAGGGGGGAGGGTCAGAGGGAGAAGCAGACTCCCTGCCGAGCAGGGAGCCCAATGCGGGACTCGATCCCTGGACTCCAGGATCATGACCTGAGCCGAAGGCAGTCGCTTAACCAACTGAGCTACCCAGGCGCCCCACTTTTAAACTATTTGGAAGAGTTTTTATCTGGCTGCCTTCAAAGGTGAGCTTTGACCCCCACCCTATCCACCTGGCTGCGGCAGGCCCTGCATGAGTCATAGCAGGTAGGTTGGTGGGGAGGGAGGGAAAACTGGGTCTACGTTTTTCAAGAGCACATGGGAGGCCCCGAGCTTCCATTATTGCCTTCAGCAGTTCATCCAGCAAAATATATTGCAAAGTTTCTTGCCTTAGAAATAAAAGAGCTGAATGTGTGACAACACAAGACTATCATGAAATGCCTAACTATAGCTAATATTTATCTGGTGCCAGACATGATTCTAATTACTTTCCATGTATGCATTCGTTGATCGATATCATCGCATTCCCTCAGGTACGTTGCAATGCTATACAACAGCAACGTTTGGGGGGCTATTGAAGTATGGGGACTATTTGCCTCTACATTTTTTAATTCTTGGATTTCTTTTTTCCTTTTTCTGAACCTCCCATTGCTATTAGGTTGCTAAATATCACCATTGTGGATTTCTGATTTGCTTCCTTTAATCTCCTACAAATTTAGAAGGATAAATCAATCGTGTTAGAACTCTATCCAGGGCGCCTGGGTGGCTCAGTCGTTAAGCGTCTGCCTTCGGCTCAGGTCATGATCCCAGGGTCCTGGGATCGAGTCCCACATCGGGCTCCCTGCTCTGCCGGAAGCCTGCTTCTCTCTCTCCCACTCCCCCTGCTTGTGTTCCTGCTCTCGCTATGTCTCTCTCTGTCAAAAAAATAAAAAATAAAATCTTTAAAAAAAAAAAAAAGAACTCTATCCAGAGAAAGGTAAATATGCTTGATAAGAGCATATAAGTAAAATATAGTAACAATCATGCATGTGTGGTGCCCAGATAGAAATATACTTGATACATCTGTTTCATTCATTTTAGGTGCCAGAGCCTTTATGTTAACTTTTTATGTTGAAATAATTTCCAGTTTACAGAAAAGTTGCAAGAACAGTACAAGGAACATCCGTATACTTTTCACCAACCTTTCACTGATTCTGGCTGGAAGGATCTCAATGAGTTCATGGGGTACAATTTCTCAGGATCACTAGTAAAGAATGTCACCATTCTAAGTATTGCTTAGTCTGTCATACATTCAATTTCCTAATTTTTCTTCCTGCCGTGAATGATTAAGATCTGGCTAAATTAATTTTTGCTACCTATTTCGAACCTGAAATCAGAAGTATGGAAAGCCCTGGAGATACTGAAACCATTGACCTGATGAATCACAGAAGGTAAACTATTTCAAACTGAAGAAAAATAATCCTGGCTTGTAGCTATATTATTTATTTATTCATTACAAATATTTGTTGCTAGGAACATTTTGTAATGGATATAACACTGTCAGAAGGCCTTTTTATCTACTCTTGCGTTCTAATATGGAAGCACATCTGACCTCATCGAGGATGGAGGATATTTTGATAAACTAAAATTTTAAAAAATCTTTTAATTTCTCTTTAATCTTCCCTTCTGTAGCCAAATTATTCATCCCTGAAGCTTTTTTTTAGTGATCCTATTTTCTAATGCCTGGAATCTGTGTTGTTAAAATGGATTTTAAAAGATTGACACGTGGGCGTCTGGGTGGCTCAGTTGGTTGAGCGACTGCCTTCAGCTCAGGTCATGATCCTGGAGTCCCAGGATCGAGTCCCGCATCGGGCTCCCTGCTCGGCAGGGGGTCTGCTTCTCCCTCTGACCCTCCCCCCTCTCATGCTCTCTCTCTCTCTCATTCTCTCTCTCAAATAAAAAAAATAAAAAAATAAAAAATAAAAAGATTGACACGTAAGGACTGCATGTTGCACACGGTAGAGACTTTCAGTGCTTAAGCTAATGCTGAATTAAACACCAAGCTGGTTTGAATTAAATGTTGAATTAATGCTAAATTATACACCATGGTTGTTCCACCATTGGTGAGAAAAATGTCAAGATGATCTTCCCCATGGTCTCTCTAGACCACGCTCCTCTTCATGCAACCCAGAACTGGGCATACTTCTTAAATCTGTATTTATTTAGTCATTCATACATTCAATATGTGCATGGTAGGGTATCTTTTATCTTAAGGAAAAAAAAAACTGTGTTGCTACCATAAATGATGGTTTGAGCACATCCTGAAATCTTATCACTCCTACTCAGCTCAAAACATATAAGCCTGTTTAATGTAAAATTATACTTTAAAAGCATATGGTCATTTCTAACGTGTTATAATATGAAGTATACAGTACCACCTATGAAGCTGTTCTTGTCAAAAACATTTAAGACTGGGGCACCTGGATGGTTAAGCGTCCTCCTTTGGCTTGGGTCATGATCCTGGGGTCCTAGGATCGAGCCCCACGTCTGGCTCCTTGCTCGGCGGGGAGCCTGCTTCTCCCTCTCCCTCTGCTGTTCCCCCCATTCATGTGCTCTCTCTCTCAAATAAAATAAATAAAAAATCTTAAAAAAAAAATAAGACTAAAAACAAACAAATATTCAAGAGTAATCACAGCTTATTTTAAAAGTAATTTCTACACCCAACGTGGAGCTCAAATAATGACCCTGAGATCAAGAGTCACATGCTCTACCGACTGAGCCAGCCAGGTGCCCTAAGACTAATCACAGCTTTTGAGATAACTCTAAGTTACAAGAAATACAGGGGTAGAAGAAAAATGTAAATGACACTATGAAGAAACAGTTGAACAAGTCCAGTATATGGGACATTCTTTAAGACAATGGCCTGGTATGTTTATAAGCCAATGTAATTGAGGGGAAACATGGTGGAGGGATTACATTCTAAGTTCAACAGTCCTAACAACCATAAATAATTCATGAATGTTGCTTAAGTCTTTGTTGAAAAAAAATGAGCTATAAAAATATCTCCTCAATTGGAGAAAATTGAGTATATATATTAAAATATATCGAAGAATTATTGTCAGTTTGCTTAGGTTTATAATGGCACTGTGGGTATATATGAGAATGTGCTTATTTTTAAGAGGTACTACTAAAGTATTTGGGGTGAAAGTATGTTGGGATGCACAAATTAGTTTTAAATTTATGTTTATAGGCCGCAGCAACTTCTTGCTAGACCCACATCCAAAGGCAAGGGAAACAAAAGCAAAAACGAACTATTGGGACTTCATAAAGATAAAAATCCTCTGCACAGCAAAGGAAACAGTCAACAAAATCAAAAGGCAACCTACAGAATGGGAGAAGATTTTGCAAATGACATATCAGATAAAGGGCTAGTATCCAAGATCTATAAAAAACTTACCAAACTCAACACCCAAAAAACAAATAATCCACTCAAGAAGTGGGCAGAAGACATGAACAGACACTTCTCCAAAGAAGACATACAAATGGCCAACAGACACATGAAAAAATGTTCAACATCACTAGGCATCAGGGAAATACAAATCAAAACCTCAATGAGATACCACCTCACACCAGTCAGAATGGCTAAAATTAACAAGTCAGGAAACGACAGATGTTGGCGGGGATGCGGAGAAAGGGGAACCCTCCTATACTGTTGGTGGGAATGCAAGCTGGTGCAGCCACTCTGGAAAACAGTATGGAGGTTCCTCAAGAAGTTAAAAATAGAGCTACCCTCGACCAGCAATTGCACTACTAGGTATTTACCCTAAAGATACAGATGTAATGACCCAAAGGGGTACGTGCACCCCAATGTTTATAGCAGCAATATCCACAATAGCTAAACTACAGAAACAGCCAAGATGTCCATCAACAGAAAAATGAATAAAGAAGATGTGGTTCATAAAAAAAAAAAAAGAAGAAGATGTGGTTCATATATACAATGGAATATTACTCAGCCATTAGAAAGGATGAATACTTACCATTTACATCGACGTGGGTGGAACTGGAGAGTATTATGCTGAGTGAAATAAGTCAATCAGAGAAAGACAATTATCCTATGGTTTCACTCATATGTGGAACATAAGAAACAGCACAGAGGATCATAGGGGAAGGGAGGGAAAACTAAATGGGAAGTTATCAGAGAGGAAGACAAACCATGAGAGACTCTTAACTATAGGAAACAAACTAAGGGTCGGTGGAGGGGAGGTGAGTGGGGGGATGGGGTAATTGGGTGATGGGCTTTAAAGAGGGCATGTGATGAGCACTGGATGTTGAATACAACTGATGAATTATTGAACTCTACATCTGAAACTAATGATGTAATATATGTTGGCTAATTGAATTTTAAATTAAAAAATGTATATTTATATTTATAAAACAACAGAAAATTATGTGTGTGTATATCTATATCAGCAGGAAATTAGAAATAAATCGCATACATATTTATATCAACATACGTTTACACATACACAAATAGAAAAAGCAAAGGTGACAAAACGTTAACAACTGTTAAATCTAGATGGTGAATAGTATTCATTCCACCATATTTTTAAATTCTCTTTAAGACTGAAATTTTGTAGCATAAAATGTTGATGAGAAATACACATAGCAAAGGAAGGGAAACCTCTACACACCAGAAACTGGGAGAGTGGTAAGAGCAGGCTGAAGCCACGGATCCCACAGCGGGGCTAAGACCAGGCAGGGACCACATGGGCTGAGTTTTCAACGTCTGAGCAGAAACAAGAGTTGGCCCCACAGGTACACCAGCTCCCATAGGGAAATAGTGTAAAGTCAGGATCTGGGAATAAATAATCATCTAACAAAAAAAACAAGAAATCTGATGCTTGGGGTGCCTGGGTGGCTCAGTTGGTTAAGCGACTGCCTTTGGCTCAGGTCATGATCCTGGAGTCCCGGGATCGAGTCCCGCATTGGGCTCCCTGCTCAGTGGGGAGTCTGCTTCTCCCTCTGACCCTCCCCCTCTCATGTGCTCTCTCATTCTCTCTGTCTCAAATAAATAAATCAAATCTTTAAAAAAAAAAAATCTGATGCTTATGGAGGTTGAAACAAACATCCTCAGAACTTTGGAGGTTGAACTGATCATTCCCAGAAACTTGGTACATGATTGGGTTACCTCAAAGAGCAGTGAAGACCCAGACTGATCGCACACCCCAATACTAGTGGCCCATCATTATCCTCTAGCTCAGGCTGGAAAATGGCCACAAGGAAGAACAATGAAAACCAAGACTACCTACACCCACATAGTTTGGTGTCTTCATTAACATGACTTTACTATTCCATTGCCTTCATTAGCATAATTTTGCTAATCCACGTGACTCTTATCCAAGAAAGGAAAAGTTGCAAATAACTTTACAGTTCATCATAGGAACTTATCAAAAGACCCAGCAATTCAAGAAAGCATCAACACACAGTTTACATTCCAAGACTCTTTGAATGCCTTGTCTCAAAACCCTCACCTTGCTGTTTCCACAAATCCTAAACTCTTTTTTTTTTTTTAAAGATTTTATTTATTTGTTTGAGAGAAAGAGAGAGTGTACGCAAGCAGTACTGGGAGCCCGAAGTGGGAGTCGATCCCAGAACCTTAAGATCATGATCCGAGGGCGCCTGGGTGGCTCAGTCGGTTAAGCGATTGCCTTCGGCTCAGGTCATGATCCTGGAGTCCCGGGATCGAGTCCCGCATCGGGCTCCCTGCTCGGCAGGGGGTCTGCTTCTCCCTCTGACCCTCCCCCTCTCATGGGCTCTCTCTCATTCTCTCTCAAATAAATAAATAAATAAAAATCTTTAAAAAAAAAAAAAAAGATCATGATCCAAACTGAAGGCAGATGCTTAACCGACTGAGTCACCCAGGCACCCCCTGCAAATCCTGAACTCTAATATCATGATAATTGCCCAATTCTAATCAAGCCTTAAACCAGAGATCAAATCTCAATAAATCAGGTCTTGTGGAGAAGCTATTTGTGAAGTTAGCATTCTTCCTCCCTCTAATAAGCAATAAACGCAGTTTTGTGTTACCAAGAGGTTATTCGGGTACTGTTTGGGAAGCCAGCATTCTACAAGGACAAAGAGAAAATTCTACAGCCAACAAAGGAAAAAGGCAGATTACAATAAAGTAATGGCAAGAACACTGAAAAAAAAAAAAAAGACTTCTCATCAGCAAAAATAAATGCTGGAAGACAATGAAGTAATATCTTTGATGTGCTGAGGAAACATAATTGGACCCGAAATTTCTAAAGTCAGGCAAAATATCATTTACAAGTCAAGGCAAATTAGAAATTTTTTGACACTGAAGCACTTGGAAATTACTACCAATAGACTCATACAAAAAGAAATACTAAATATGAAAAAATGAACCTAGAAGGGATGAAAAGGATAAAGAAGCAAGAGTATGCAAAAGAATTGTTAAAATGCGCTGGTAAGTCTAAATAAATACTGAATGTGAAAAAAAATTACAATATCAATCATTTTGTGTGTGTTTTCAAAAACCAGCTGGCGTTCCCAGTTAAAGACAGCATATTAAAAGCCAGCATTTGATTCTGCTTCTTCCTGAAACCCCACAAAAATGACAGTCAAAGAATTTTCTTCAAACATAGAACCCACCAGCATGAAAAGAACAGGAAATATTTCAGTAGCAACAAAATTTTGGATGCTGAGAAGCAGAAGGCAAGTCAGTTGGGGAATATTGGTGATCGATCTGATTTTACCACAGAGAACCCAAAAGGCCAGGTGGCTGGCAACACTAGCCATCTCCAGAACTAAGTCTGAAGATGGACTAAACCCATCCTACTAAAAACAGGAGGATGCCCAAGGAACCGGGCTTCCAGAGGCGAAAGGAATTCCCAGCATGAGAATAAGAGGAGATCCTAGGGTAACGGCTCAATGTGAGTGTAGAGAGCAACCGGTCCGGACGGGGATAAGTCAGAAAGTTCCAGAAAAGACTTATGGAAAAAAAAAATGACACTGAGAAAGTAATTGATATGTTTGCCAAGAGGAGATTTAGGCAACTGGGGGAAAGTGTGGGGCTGAATTAATGAGACATCGCTGAAAATTAAGCAAACAAACAATACTCATTAACTGGAGGGAAAACAAAGTTACGAAAGAAAGGAAACGTCATAGCAAATAATGTGGTTCAACTGTGAATAATACTTCTATAGTTTTAGTACCTTAAACACTGACTACTTATAAACAAAATTATGATATAGCTATTTTAAAAAAATGTATAGGGAGGGGATGTTGATATATACCTTGTGGGGGATGGAATCAAGAGGGAAAAAAAAAAACCCTCAGTGTTCATCGTGAGAAATCAATAGGTAATGCCTAAAACTGAAAACTCAAAAAAACAGCAATATAAACATATTATTGAGAGAGGTGAAATGAGAGAAATACCCAGTGCTTTTCAATACCTTTGCTTCCAGGCAGTGGGGAACCAGGAAGGGGAGCGAGGGGGACGGGGGAAGACACACATGGAGGGCTCTAGGCAGAGGGGTACTACTGTTTCACAAGTATTGCAGAAAGCATCAATCTTTATGCACGCTATGGGACTGATGACCATAGAAACAAACATTTTTCTAAAGCTGGATTCAAAGTACTGGATCGTAATTAATGAAGAAGATGGGAGGAAAAGTATTTCTGAAGGAAATTAAAATAAAAATCCTCATGCAGAGGGTAAAAGGACCAATTAAATGTAGACTTTGTTTAACTTGAAAATTGACAGAGCTCAGTAAAGAGAATAAAAAACACAAGATAAACCAAACCAAAGAAAGGAGACAAGAAGAAAGAGAAAGCACGATAAACTTAAAAAAACAAAATGTAAGATGGCAGAAATTATTTTAAATAGATCAGTCATCACAATAAATATAAAAAGAGAATCACTATTAAAATACTGATTGTGGCACCTGGGTTGCTCAGTCAGTTTAGCGGCCAACTCTTGATTTTAGGTCAGGTCATGATCTCAGGGTCCTGAGATCGAGTCCTGCCTCCGGCTTGAGCTCAGCCTGGAGTCTGCTTGAGGTTTTCTCCCTCTGCTTCTGCCCCTCGCCCTGCTTGAGTGCTCTCTCCCTCTCTAAAATAAATAAATTTTCCAAAATATAATACAGATTGATTTTTAAAACTACCTATAAACAGTTTATGAGAGCTACACTTAAAATAAAATAAAATATATATACATGTGTTCCAGACAGAGATTTTTTAAAGTCTTAGAGAGACAACCTACCAACTAAAAAAAGTTATAATTTTTTTTAAAAACCTGTGAATTTTATGTATCTAATAACACAACTTGGTACTATTCCAAACAAAAACGGACAGAGTTATCTTGCAGGACTTTTTTCTCCATCAGTGCCCGCAGTTCTTGGTCATGCCACTTCAAAGAATGAAGAGGTAGACCAGACAGAGTGGTGGGCAGTAAGGCAAGGTTTATTGAGCGATAGCAAAGTAATGGTACAAAGCTCCCAAGGAAGGAGGGGACCCAAAGGGATTGCCATCAGAGTTTCTAAATCTAGGGGTTTTTATGCGCTTGTTCGTGGGCTGTTTTAATCTGGTTAACCCTCCCTGTGCCTGTCACCCAATGAGGCTTTTGTCACCTGGCTATCATATGGGATAGGGTGGAGGGCTCCTTCCAGGGTGGTGTAAAATCCTCTTAGAGTGGGGGCCCGTTATCCCTGCCTGCCTGCCTTCCAACTATCCTTCATCAATTAGAGTAAGGAATTAACAAGCCCATAAACCTGGGAGATTTTAATCCATCTCTCAAAAGCTGATAAATCAAGAATATTTTAAAACCTTATATAGGACGGAAAGAAAGATAGAAACTTGAATTCCAAGACAGAGATTAAATAGCCTCTTCTAGCATGTGCGGGACATTTGCTAAAAAATTGGCCACATAGAAAGCCACTCAGGAAATCTCAACCAATTTCATAGAACTGACATTTAAAATGAAGTCATATGGACTGTAGAAAAATTGGGAAATGTAGATATTTTAAAGCACAAGATAAAAATTATCTGTCATCCCACTCTGTCTAGAGATGACCTCTTTTAATATTCGGCATATTTTCTTTGGGTCTTTTTCAAAATGTGTATTTATACCTGCTTTTCTTCTCCTTCCCTTCTTTTTTTAATAGGGGGATTTGCTGCATATTCCTTTTGTATCCTGTTTATTTGCACATAATGTCCTCGTTTATTTCTGCTATAAGGGCACTAGCTTCTCTAGAGTTTATTTTCATTCTAAAGTCAGGCTGATGGAAGGAATATCTGCTCAGTGCGATAATGTGTGGCTCTTGGAGAAAGTGAATATTCACAGCGGTAAGATGTGTTCACCCTTAGGTAAACCAGGAGGAAAGTGGCTACAGAATGCATTGCAGGAGAGGTGGAGAGGAAGTTATTAGAGTTGAAGCAAAAGCCGGATTGCCCCTCTACCAAAAGGACCCCCGCGCCTCCTCCCACCCCCAATTCAGAACCAGCAGGAGCCGGGCAGAGGAAAGGCTCCCTCACACCCGGCCGACACCCGAGAGGGCAGGCCCACCAATCCCACGTGCGGACCTGGGGGAGAGGAGGTGTTAACCAGGGGCGGAGGAAGAAGCCAAAGGACAGGCACTGGATGAATGGAGATTTAGAAGAATAAGTCAGAATCAGCACGGGGCCCCTCAAAAGGACACCTAGTCTTCTGCCCCGCCTCCCCTCTCCACATTCCCACCGCCAAATAAAGTCACAATTGTCTATCTTCTGCTACTGGGCCCTTCCGGTGAAAATGCTGTCTACACCGGCAGCAGAGGTCAGGATGGACCAGCCCGGGGTGGACCAGCCCGGGAGCGAGGGGCGTGGCGGTACTTGGGGCGTGGTGGCTGGAAGGAAGCCAGGTCCCCGTCCTTCTGCCTGTGTCTTGTGTCAGGAAAGCGGTAACCTGCAGCAGCGGACGTCCCCAGCGCGCACACCCAGCGGATCCTGCCCCTGGCCAGCCACGCCCCCAAGGGCCCAGGACTCAAGGCTTGAGCATGCCTTCCTTCATGTAATTTCTGCTGAATGCCTGACACACAGTAGGACTTGGTACATTTTAGCTATTGCTATTCTTTTTCTTTAGGTATGCCTACTTGCTACAGTGATGGGAGACACCGGCTTTGGTTTAAAACAGTCCTGGGTTTAAATCCATGCTCAAATCCCACTTATTAGCTGCTTGGCTGCTTCAGAGTGGATTTGCCCCCACTCTAAATCTGTTTCCTCAACTGTAAAATGGAATTAATAATACCTACTTTATGGGATTAAATTAGCTAATCTATGTAAAGCACTTAGCATAGTGCCCAGCCTGTAGTTAATGGTAGGGGTTAGAATTACCATTTAACACATGGTTGTTGGTGTCTCTTGGGGTTTTTTTCCCCACTCCTCCCCCTCTCTCTCTTACTTAAATATTTTGGGGGGAGCGAGGTGTTTCTTTTGAGACCGTTTGGAAATCTGTTCCTATTTTTCAGTAGCCTCATTTTTCCATCTTAGTTATCCCAGTATAATGTATCCATTCATGCCTTCTAGTATGGAGGGCAGAGATTTAAAGAAATATAGAGGGGCACCTGGGTGGTTCAACCGGTTAGGCGTCTGCCTCCTGCTTGGGTCGTGATCCCCCGGGGTCCTGGGATGGAATCCCAGCATAGGGCTCCTTGCTCAGCAGGGAGCGTGCTTCTCCCTCTCCCTCTGCTGCTCCCCCTGCTTTTGCTCTCTTGCTCTCTCTGTCCAATAAATAATATTTAAGAAGAAAGAAAGAAACATAGAAATAAGTGAGGTTACATATAGCTCATGGGTCCTTCGATAGATATCTGTATCAACACAAACAAGGAAGCAGACAAAAGACAGTGGATCCAGAAAGGTTTTATAAAGGAAACAACTCTTCAGCCTCATCTTGAAATAGAAGCGTTTGGAATCAGATAGCCCTGAGTTTGGACCCGTGGTCTGCCATTGACTAGCTGTGGGTGAATTAACATCTGGCCGAGTGTCAGTCTCCTCATGCATTCAGTGAGGATAATAACACCCACCTAAAAGTTGGGTGGGATCAAATGAGCTGATAAATGTGAAAGCACAAGGAATTTACAGATAGTAAATTATCAATACATGTGCTTCTATTAGCTTCCAACCCTCTCCTGTCCTACCTTCTGCATTACTTCTCCCCACTAACTCTTTCCTCCATCCTCCCTCCCCCTCTCATCCTTAATTTTGTTTGATGTCACCTAGAAACATAATAAACCTCCTAGCTACAAAGAAAAATATAAAGCCGCCTGAGTTATGGGTTGACCCCTGGTCATTAATAGTCCATTAATGAAGATGTTGGATCCATGGACAACTTCTATGGGTACCTGTAAACATCTGCCCATGTTGTCCATGGCATGCTTTAAAGCATATTTTTCCAGCTTTTTGAGAAAAGTGAAATGCAGGGTTGAAAAGGAAGTCTTGCCAAAGCTTGAGATCAAGTTTGCCTACAACATCTTCCCAACCTACCAACCCTAAAGACTCTGTCACTTAAAATGAGGTTAGTCCAATAATATGTGCTCTTTCACGATTTGACTTATGACCATTTTTTACTGACTTTTCTTGGGGACAAATTAAAATTTCAAATTTCCCAGGCCAATTCTTTGTTTTAAATGATGAGGATTTCATTTCTTCATGTAAATCGTCATGCCAAGAAGGCATGGAAAGGAATTGAGTTTGCTTCTCTAGAAAGGAAAAGGCTGGGGGGTGGGAGGGATTAATCCTTGCTGGCAGCCTGTAATGGAACCTCCTCTTTAGCACAAAACTGACCTGAGGATTGTGTCACTTTGGCCAATAAGTACTTTCTCTGACCGGAGATCAAAGCCTCACCCACCACCCCTGCTGGGAACATAGTCAGTCCCGATTTTGGCTGCAGTTGCTAATGTGTTCTCATCTGAAACTAGGTCCAGCCTGACCTTATCCACTTCCTGCCTCCTTCCTGCAGACAACTCTCCCGGGAGTCCACATCTGCCTGGTTTTCAACAGCATCCTCTGCTGACATGCATTCACTCTGCCACTTCCCCCATCACACGATGACCTGGGGACTGGGGACGGCAGCACCGCCCCTGCCTGCGAAGTGTTGACCGACTTCGAACTGACAAGGTGATTACAGTAGAAAAGCAACTAAAGCTAAACATCACTGAAAGGCAGCACAAGTGAAGAGGTAGGGGCATGAATTTCTTCCAGAGTCGGGGGAAAGGTGTTCACTTAAGAGCTGAGCTGCCGGAAGTGGCTTCCTGATAGAAATCCACTGTGCCTTCTCCATTGTGTGGGGTCACTGGTTTAGAACAGTTAAAGACATGAACTTCGAGTCAGACTGCCAGGGTCTGAAACTCAGCTCAGCCCGTAACTAGCGTGTGGCCTGGGCAAATGACTTCACCTCCCTGGGCCTCAGTCTCCTCCTCCCTAAAATGGGGACAATGATAATGCAACCTAGCTCACAGACTTGTGGCGAGGATAAACCGAGGGAAGAGATGTGAAACACGTGGTATATGCTAAATACTAATAAGGGCTCCCGACCCGTGTTGTTTACGACACGGTGTTCTTGAGAATAAGAAATGGACAAGTAAGGCGCGCCGTGGTGTCTATGTAATTAACGAATGCTGCCTGGGGAGGAGCGAGTGTGTTTAAGGCATCGTCTGGGACGGCTTGCATAATGTCGTCCTCAAGCAAAATGCCCTGTAATTGGCGCAGCTCCGAAAACACACGGCCGCCCGAGCATGCACGCGAGGCGGGGCTGCTCGGCTGCGTGCTCTGTGTCCGGGCTGTCAACACCCGCGGGTGAGCCCACGCTGCGTGTGCGCTCGGGCCGCTGGGTGCCGGGCTGCGTCTCTGTGTGTCAGCGACACCCCGATAGGAACCCTGCTTCGACGTGCGTGTCATGGCTTAAAAATAGAGGCTAATCCGTCAGCCGGTCTCGCAGCGGCGGCGGGCGGGGGCGGCGGCGGCGGCCGCAGGAGAGTCATGGCCGTGGGGCCGGTTGCGCCTGCCATCGGCCTCCGCGACTGAGACCCCGCGCCGCGCTCGCACCCAGGTAGAGGGGCTGCGGGGGGTGGTCGCCTCCCCCGCGGCGCGGAGAGGCGCACGGCTCCGGGCTGGGCTGGGCTGGGCTGGGCTGGGGGCGGGGGGTGGGGGACGCGGGAGCCAGCTAGCTGAGCTCCCCAGGGCTCCCTCCCTGCACCTTCAGCGCCGGGTTGTCTGGGTTAGCCGGGGCTGGGGCGACAGCCACGAACCTGTTACAACCTCCACGGCGGCCGGGGGGGAGGGGGCCGCGGACCAAGGCGCCTGAACGCGGCGGATGGGATTGGAGAAGGCCGAGGGGTATACCCCGGGACGTAATGGGGCTCCGCCAGCCTCGAGGAGAAATAGAGCCCCACCGAGCTCCTCCCTACACCTGGGCTCCTTCCCGCTTCCTCTTTACCCTTTGGCATCAATCACCCGGGCAGCAGAACCCATTTCGAGAAACCGTTGTTTGGGAATAAAGTGATGGGGTCTTTAGGCCTGAGGAGACAAGGCAGATGATGATGATGATGATGATGATGATGATGATGATGATGATGATGATG